>NC_046663.1:97973881-97988378 GCF_010883055.1 Belonocnema kinseyi | reverse complement strand
TCGGGATACTTATAAGATACTACCATGATTTTTTCAGATTTTTTGGTCCAAAAATAAATTAGGCCAAAAACCGGCCTTACCGACCCTCCCCCTTTAAGGTTGAGAGGATTTTTATTTATCTCAGTAGGAATCATTATGCGGCAAACATTTTCCTTATGCGACTAACTCATCGACATATAGAAATGGACCGGTAATGCTGTGGGGAGAACGGTAATGGGCTCTAGAGAGAGAAAAAACATATGAGATGTAGACCTATCTCTTTCTAGATAAAGCTGATTGGTCGAGAATATTTTCGTTGGGTGAAGTTTGGCGCAGCACAAGGCCGTACTTTGTGTGGCGAGTGCCCCAATAATGTAAAGCTTATCGCACTTTTCAGAATTGATTTATTTATAATTTATTTAATTATAATTTATTGTAAATAAATATAAAAAATGGTGGCAGCTTGTGTAGTTTGTGGGCGTTGTCAAGACATTTATATGGTGATATGTTTTCATAAGTAAGTAAAGTTATTGAATATAGTAAAACAAAAAATGTTACAACAAAAACAAAACCTCAAAATATGAAGTTTTGTACCTATGCAATACAAATGGTTATTTTTTATGTTATAGAAATATTCTTCAAATTTTTGACAGTTTTTACATTATTTTTGAACTCACAAAACGATCATTATTGTAGCATTTTCAATCCAATTTCAAGAAGAATTCAAGGTTACCAAGTTTTTAAAATATTCTATCTGAAACAGATTATTTTACATGAATGTTCTTTAAAATTCAATTTATTATAACAACCAATTTCTAATGTATTGTTTATCTTTTTTTTTTAATTAACCTTACAGAATATTTAGGCAATACCCGGGGCCACCAATTCACTTGACATAGTCCTGAGATAGATAAATGCAAGTCTACGTCTCATATGTTTTTTCTCTCTCTAAAGCCCATTTCAGTTCTCCCCAAAGCGTTACCGGTCCATTTCTATATGACGATGGACTAACTTCAGCCAAATAATTCTGTTTGTTTAAAACTTATATTCACGTCATTCAAAAACAGTCAAGAGGACGATGCTTTTGTTCAGGCTGGCTTCGCAATGTACCCTAAGAATTGTACGTAGGCCAGCGTACGTTCGTATCAACGCTTACATGTGCTTTGTTGCTTATTACTACCAACTGTCGCGCGTAACTCGTTGGTTCATATTCCGATGTTCCGGTTCTTCAATGCAGTTCAATTTTTACAGAATCAATGGAATGTCAACCAATTAAACACACGCGACAGTTGGTAGCAATGAAGAACAACGCAGATGTATGCGTTGATATCAACGTACGACGACATACGTGCAATTCTTAGAACATATTGTGGAGCCAGCCTCAAAACAACTTTTTCTATGAGTGATTTGGTTATTATTCACTTTTTGATAGGACGCCTTGTTTTTGTTTTAATCGCAAAAAACAGCATTAAATATAGAGAAATTAGTTCTTTGAAAAGCGACACAGGCTACGAAAAAAAAAATAAAGAGGCAAAATTTGTTCGCCCAAAAAATGGTGTATTCAAAAAATATCTACAAAGTAATAATAACAGAAAGTAATAAGAACACAAGCTACAATAACATTTGAACTAATACAAATTATATGTACAAATTTTCTTATAGCCACATTACGCTAGGATGCGTATTTTTTGTTTAAATCATAACAAGTAACATTGATAATAAACAAATTAAATTTATAGAAAAACGACACAAGTTGCAATACAATGTTTAATACGAATGTTTAAATACCAATACATATTATGATATGTGTTTGATTTCAACTTGTCTCGAGTAGAGGCGCCCCGCGATAGCCTTCCATGGTTCTCTCACCGGTTGCCGCGCGTCAGCTCTCCCAGTTGGTCTTCAAGCTTCGACCAGAGCGAACGTCTCTTTAAACATATCAATCGGTTGTATACTTTCGGAATTTAGTGTGTCTCGTGTGAGATAAGTGATGACAAGTGAATCAAGTGCAGTTATTTAAGTGTCATTGAGTATAAACATTATATGAAGTTCCTAAGAATAAATACAAGTTATCAAACAGGTGCATCGACTTTGACTTCTCCGATCTCCCATCACCCCCTCTCCTCACGCAACAGAAACATTAGTCCTAGCGAGCCGGATTCAGCTACTACAGGCAGGTGATCGTGGCGCGGAGAGCATACAAAGGCCAGACGACAATAAAAACACAGATAAAGGGTCCTCAGGTATACGTTGAAGGCAATTCTCGTCATGTAAGTAACAAGACGCGCAACTATTAATAAAATTTGGTCGAGCAATCTACCACATATAGTTTATAACAAAGTGAGAGAAAGTGCAATGAAGGAGGCAGTCGAGAACTTTAAAATTTATGAAATTATCAAATTTGGTCGAGCAATCTCCCACACATAGCTGGACAGCAACGGAGGGGAGAGTTGAGTGGAAAGCGTAGTCGAGAATTCTCCTACGCATAACCTTACTTCACTCGCTCTCTTACACACTGGATCGTCACCGCGATCAACTTCGAGCTCTCGGTCGCCCCGTGGACATGTGGGATGATTGGTTCGTGTCGATAGTGACCACATGTATGGATCCAGACACTCGAAGAGCTTGGGAGGAAGAACTCGAGCGCGTTGATGCATACCGTGACATAGAGAACGATAATTCGGCTACCTACGCTGGTCTTTCTCAGTTTCTACAACGACGATATCGTACTCTAACATCTGCAGAATCTTCAAGGTCACCGAGAGTCTCAGCGAACCGAGCCTACACACCTGCACATTTAGAGCAACGCCATCAACGCAGCTAATGGGCTTTGGCTCTTCGAGCGGCTCCAACTCCATATGAGAAATGCCGCGGCCCGCATTACATAGGTCGCTGCAGCAGTTTCATGCGTCTCACTTCAATGGACCGTCGAGAATTCGCCACGAAGACGGGTCTTTGTTTCAACTGCTTGAGACCAGGTCACTCTGAAAACAATTTCCCATCCCCTCGGACTTGCATAGTCTGCCAAAGCCGTCATCACACAATGCTCCACCCCACCGATCGGAATAGAGAAGCCCCGCCATCAAATGAACATTCGCCGGCTTAAACTTTCTCGGACCAGCAATATATCTCCTGAGACATCCACCACTACCCGGGATGCATCTCGCTCATGACTAGTTCCCCTCTCCACAGCGCTGGTGAAAATAAGTTGCAACGACGGGCCACCTGTGATGGTACGAGCATTACTGGATCCCTGTGCTGAAGTAACATAAACCTCATCAAGTCTTGCGCGCAAACTTCGAGCCTCCTTATACAAAACGGCTTTTGCTATCAGTGGAGTAGCGGGTGATCCAATGGACCACGCTCGAACCCGCACTCACTTTCACATACACTCAGCCGACGGTTCTCCGTCTGTGTCCATTGGAGTTTGTTGTCTTCAGAAACTTAACTTCGCTACACCGGCTGGATTTACAAATGAGCAAGTAATGCACGATTGGCAAGGACTAAATCTCGCTGACCCACGGTTCGGCCATCCTCGAGCTGTGGATCTTCTCCTAGGAGCCGATGTTTATCATTTGTTCCTACGACCCGAGCTGCTTCGACGAAACAAGATGATGGCTCTAAAGACTGCTTTTGATTGGATTATAACGGGCAGAGCACCGTCAAACAACGTTATACCGACTAAGACCATTTATACCACACTGCTTACTTGTCCGGAGACTACATGGCATGATAAGCTCATTTCCTTGATGCAACGGTTTTGGGAGGTGGAGGAAGTGCCTCGGGTCTTACGCCAGTCCCCGTTGGTCGAAGCGTGCGAAGTCATCTTCGCTTGTCACCAACGAACTTTCGAAGGATGATATATAGTTCGCCTACCAGTGAAACCTGAAGGCCTGGAAATGCTCGGCGAAAGTTTAAATGGAGCTTTGGCGTCCCTGAGCTCTTTGCATCGGCGGTTGAGTCAAGACGTCGAAATGGCAAAGGCCACACTTGCAGCGAATCGTATGGAGTGCCAGTGAGAATGACCCAGTCGTCCATTATCAACTGTTGACTGTGACTTATGGTGAGTCATGTTCGCCCTATCTAGCTCTCAGAACCTTAAAACAATTGCGTACAGATCCAGAGGCAGGCCGACCACTTTCGAAGGATCGCTTTGTCGACGAGATATTGACAGGATGCAATGACCTCCGTGAAGCCAAGAATCTACGGGATCAGCTTATTCATCTTCTGCAGCTTGGCGGTTTTCTTCTCCGCAAATGGGTCGCAAATCGACAGGAGCTGCTAGAGGATTTACCCGAACAAAACCATCGTCGCTCGACCTGGCTTCAACTTTGCAGCGACGGTCTGCATCAACGAACTCGGCGTTTGCTGGGATCCGCAGAATAATTGCTTTCGCCTGTCCCCACCCAAGATTAACTTAAATGATTCTACGAAGCGCAACATTTTAACAACCACGGCGAGATTGTTTGGTCCGTGCGGTTGGATTGCGCCCGTCATTCTGCTGGCAAAACTACCTGTCCAGGATTTGTGGAGAGCGGGTCTTGAGTGGGATGAACCAATTCCACACTCATACACCAACCGATGGGCCGAATTTACAACGAATCTCAAGGCGATCGGTGAACGATCTATTCGTCGATGGATCGACACGCAGCCCACTACTCAGCTCCAGTTGCATGTATTTTCAGATGCAAGCCGCCGGGTCAAGACTGCCACAGTTTACTCTCGGGTTAACTTAATCACGAGTCAGACCTGCACTCGAATTCTTGCAGCCAAAGACCAAACTTTCACCAATTAGCAGTCTTCGGCAACCTGCCACGCAAGTCCCTAGAATGACAATTCCTCGTTTAGAACTCAGAGCTCCGTTGTTAGCGGCTCAATTGCTTCGATCATTGGCGTCTGAGTTGTACATACCCACTAAGAATTGCATTGCATGGACTGATCCTCAAATAGTGCTGCATTGGCTGCGATCTACTGAACCCACCGGAAACGCTCTGATAGATAATTATATCAAACATGTTCAGGAGCTGCTGCCAGCATCAATCTGGCGTTATGGTCCCACGGAATCTAACCCGGCAGATTTGGCAACGCGTGGCGTTGAACCTCAGCAGCTTTTATCGTGCAAGTTGTGGTGAACTGGTACTGACTGGCTTTCCTCCTCCGATAACCTTTGACCTTCCGCCAATAACTCAGCTCCAGTTGAATCATTCGTCAATTCTCCGACCAAAAGGGTTTGTTGCGCAATCAAGAACTTCGAAACTGAACTCTTAAGCCGATACTCGGATCTCGGAAGACTCCTCCGAGTCGTCGTATACATGCTTCGTTGGATCAAACATTGACACTGATGGGATCATAAGAATGGGAAGTCGCCTGCAGAATTCCAGTTTATTGTATGCAGAGAAACACCGACCAGTGATCGATGGCCGCTGTTCGCTTGCAGGCCTCATCATCAGTCGGGCACACCAACGTTCACTACACGGGAGTTTTCGAGCAACATTCGCTTATACGCTACATCGTGCTTGGATCCTTGGAGGAAAAAGGAAACTTCGCTCTGACTTGGCGAAATGTGTTATCTGCATTCGCTCTCGAGCTCGACCGTCCAACCAAGTGATGGCTCCTCTCCCAGCAGCGTGTGTCACTCCTAGTCGAATTTTTTCAACGACCGGATTAGATTATGCGGGACCCTTCCAAATACTATCTGCTAAGGGCAGAGGCATTCGTTCAACCAAAGGCTACATAGTTGTCTTGGCATGCTTCGATACCAAAATGCTGCATCTCGAACTCGTTGGCGACATGACAACCGACAGCTTGATGGGTGCTTTAACAAGATTTTTCAGCCGCAGAGGCAAGCCCTCAGAGATGTGGAGCGACAACGGCACGTATTTCCATCGGACTAATTTCGAGTTACGGGAGGCTTTCGAATCTGCGCAGCTGGATTGGACAGGTCTTTCTGGATCACTAGCGATACAAGGGGTAACATGGCACTTTATCCCCCCCCCCCCAGGAGCTCCTCACTTTGATGCCTCTGGAAAGCCGGGGTCAAGCTGGTTAAGACACATCTCAAACGCGTTTTGGGAAGCCGCAGACTCACATATGAAGAATTTAGCACGCTGTTAGCTAGCATCGAAATGGTTCTCAACAGTCGCCCACTCTCTGCATTGACAGGTGAACCTGACGATCTCGATGTCCTGACTTCAGGGCACTTTGCAATTGGAGAGCAGTTGATCTTAATACCCGACCTCGAAATGCAAGGGCAAAGTCCCGATCAGCTCACCCACTGGAAGCTAGCCAAAGCTCTCCGCGATCAATTTTGGACCTGTTGGAGTCTCGAGTACCTAAATACACTTCAGCAGAGAACAAAATGGAACCGACCTCGAAACAACTTTAAGGTCGGAGATATGGTTGTCGTTGTCGACCTCAGTCTCCTGTCAGTCAATGGACGATGGCCTCTGGCTCGCATTCTTCAGACCCATCCGGGCAAGGACGGTATTGTACGAGTTGCCACCATCAGAACCTCCACTGGCGAGTATATGCGGCCAATCACCAAGTTGGCATCGTTGCCTTTAGATGCTTTGCCGGAGCGACCACTTGAGGCTGTGTCAGTCGAGTCGGACCATAGGAATTCGACTTCAATGGCGGGCGGCTAAAAGATAGTCGTCCAAGGAACGAGACTGGCGGTATGTTTGATTTGAACTTGTCTCGAGTAGAGGGCGCCCCGCGACAGCCTTCCATGGTTCTCTTACCGGTTGCCGCGCGTCAGCTCTCCCAGTTGGTCTTCACGCTTCGACCAGAGCGAACGTCTCTTTAAACATATCAATCGGTTGTATACCTTCGGAATTTAGTGTATCTCGTGTGAGATAAGTGATGACAAGTGAATCAAGTGCAGTTAATTAAGTGTCATTGAGTGTAAGCATTATATGAAGTTCCTAAGAATAAATACAGTTATCAAACAGGTGCATCGACTTTTACTTCTCCGATCTCCCACCACCCCCTCTCCTCACGCAACAGAAAAAATATGTAATAATATAAATTAATTGAAATGAGCCTTTTAATGGTCTTTGAAAATAAAAATGAGTGTAAAATAAGGATCAAATATTAAAATGAACATGAACAATAAAATGTATACATTATTTTGTAATATCTGAATGAACATAAGAAGCCCGAGGTGCAGAAATAAATACAATGTACATTTGATATAATAGTGTTATACGTAGTCTAAAAAAGTTCACATTTGAAACAAAATTGAGTGTGAAGCACGAGATACGTGATAAGAATGTGTTCGTTAAAGCCAAAGGAGCTTCAACAAAAGAGAATTTCCAATCACCAAATTAGAGTTGTCGATTTGATGATTTTTAATTTTAAAAGGTCTGCGCACAAATGTGAGGGGAAACACAAAGACGGAGCACGTAGCGCGAGGTCAATACTTTATCGAGCGCAAAGCAGGAGAACCAATAAACGCTCGCGATACGCGCTATGAGAATGTGCCCGCGAAGCGTACAGATTTTTTTTAATCGGTTTTTTTCATTATTTAGAGTTGGTCTTTATGTTTGAAACCCCGGTGAAAAAAAGGTCAATACAAAAGTCGCCCTCGATGATGAAGTATCATTTAAGATTTTAAGACCTTTAGAATGGGTGCATACACCGCAACATCAATATTATAGGACTTAAATGGACCAGCCTTCCAAAACAATAATAATTTCATACAATTTCACTTATTATTTTTTTCAATAAATAATATTCTTTAAATATTTGTAATGCCCTGCATTTTTAAAATATTTTTAATTTCCTGAATTCCTTAAATTCTCTAAATTCACTGAAAATCTAAATTCCTTAAATTCTCTGAAATCTTTGATTTGAAATTTGAAATCAAATGATTTGGATAACTGAAATGAATTCAGATATATCAGGTAATTCTGAGAAATTCAGAAGATTGCAAGTAACTTAAAAGAATTAAAGAGGATTTGAAGGAGTTCAAAAGCATCCCAAGCGATCAAAAATAAATGAAAAAGTATCCAAAGGAATAAAACAATCAAAATGACTAATTTACACGTATTACAAATCCAGACTCGAAATTTGACTATTTCACTATACAACATCATGAAATTGAAATCCTCTAAGATTAAAAGTTTCGAAAAAGCATTAAAAACTTAATATTTTGTAGGTAACTTTCCAATTTTCAACCCCCTTTCCACATTATGAAGGAGAAAAAATTGCATGAAAAATAAAAACATGCCTCTTAAATTATTAGTTTTTAAAGCTGCTGTATTGTAGAATTAAAAATTCGAATAGTAATTTTGTTTTATATTTGTATATTATGAATGGATAATATAATGTTTCTCGCATACTATAGTTGTGTTATTCCTATGAAACGATTTTTAAACAATTTTAAAGAATTTTAACGTTCTCATATTCTATTTATTATTTATTTTCATGAAAAAGATTCATTTTTCTCTGCACACAAATTGTGCAACTACAATATCGATTGAGTGACAAACACTTTTCGTGCTTTGCAAAACGACAGAGGCTCGAATCAGGAACGCTCTTTGAGGAGCTTAAACGTCAGCAGGAATTTTTAATATCCGTTGAGAACGTCCATCCTGTGAGTCCTCGAATGCAACCTCGAATCGGATAAGACTTCCAGGATGGGACTTTGAGTTAAAAATTTTCGCTACGCTAACTCATTCCTAGTAAAATTCTTATATCTCTATGTCCTTAGAAACTAAAATAAATTCAAGAAAATCCGATCTCAATCCTCATACGTAAATTTTATTTCCGTAGAATGAAACATTTCTAGAGGTGTATTTCAGTGAAAAGCGAACCACAGTCATTTTTAGCATGGGCAGTTGCATACAAACCAATTAACGAGATAATAGTATCATACATTTGGAAAAATAGTAGCAAAATATTGTCAAACAAATTTTAAAATATGAAGGATTTAACTCTTACGATGGGTTAAAAAAAAGAAATGGTGGAATTCGAAATCGCTATAACGCGAAAACGTAGCATATGGAGATCCTAAAAAAGTATGATTAATGTCTTCTTTGTAGAGTTTTTAAAAATTTTCTTGAGTTTCAATTTCTTTACATTCCTGGAGGTCAAAAAAGTCTTCCCAATGGCAAACTTTTACATATTGCAAATATCCTAGATACATAAACTTGTAAAATATTCTGAAATTTATGCTTGAAATTTGGCGATAGCCGTACGAAGTCTCTGAAATCTTACGAAATCATTTGAAATTCACTAGAAATTTGTTAATCTTTCGAAATTTTCTTTATCCATACGAAATTATTTGAAATCTCAAGAAATGACTCGGAATCTTGTAATCTAGGAATCTTGCCAAGTACACTAAAATCTTCAAAATGTTCTAAAATCCATTGAAAAGTTTTTCAAACATTTTTAAAACTTTAGAAATTATCTGTAATTAGACGAAGCTTCTTGAAATCTCTAGAAATTCCCTGAAATCTTTGAAATTCTCTTAAAACCTTTGGAATCCTTTAAAATACTCTTGAAAGCTTTGGAGCCCTCTCAAATACTTTCAAATCCCTGAAATCAGTTAATATCCTTTTAAATCCCTTGGAATATAATGTAAAAATAATGTGAAATTTTCAGAGATATCTTAAAATGTATTAAAATTTCCATTTTTAAGATGACAGATACGTATTTTTTTCAAAATGCTGCTAAAATAAATCTAAGATTTACCACTTTGTTAACTCATGAAGTGGATTAAAAAAATATTTGTTTAGGAGTTTTTAACGAGAGAAGCCAACCCGACGACAGAATTGGAACAGAGAATTGGTTGACGGTCGACAGGCTTTGTTTACGCGAAAGGACGAAAATTCGATCCAATAACGTCTTTATATCCCGGGATGACGAGAAAATAGTGGTACGTTTGTATTCGCATGTATAGGGGGTTGAAAAGGAAAGGGATGTAATCCAGATCGGGTTTCGTTGGGGATTACAGACGCAGAAGTGCCTTAAGGGAAAAAGAAACCGATGCACGCGACTGGCCTATGACCCCCCCCCCCCCCCACCCATCATCTTTCTTTTTTTCCCATTCTATATTTTTCTTCTTTACCTTCTTCCTCATGTTCTCTCGTTTAGAGGCGCTGTATCTTTATCTGTAAAATAATAATCATCCCTAGCCTTCTAGCGAGATATACGACCCCATAAATGTACCGAGTACCCTTATAATGGGGTTGCTCCCACAATCCGCGAGCTCGCCATCGCCGTCCGAATTTCAAAGGCCTCGTCATTTCTCCCTTGGGTCATGTTCTCGTTTTCTTGTGTCTTCTCCTTCAGGAAGAGTAATCCCTCCACACGGTCATCGCGCAGGATTTAATTCTCAATTACTTCGCTTTCTCATCTTAGCTCTTGACCCAAACCTTTGATCCCAATAAAAAATTCAATAAAGTGGGAGGATAGTAATTTATTATCAAAGGCATGAAATCTAGAAGAGAAATTAGAGGTCGAATTTCTCTTGGTGATGACAATTTATTAGGAATTTTATCATTATAATTAATAGGGTGTCCTATACCCAATGCCTTTTACCGAACACCCCCTAACTTTGTTTCATTTGGTGAAGAAGTAAGTGCGTATTTTTGTTTTATAGCCAATTTTTTTAACTGTGATCTCGGGACCTTAAATAGCCCCAAAATGATTATATATAATTATCGCTAATTTACGTAAAAATAATTATTCTTTTGCAGGAAATACAACTACTGCTACCAGAAGCTGACAAAAAAGAATTGATCCTACTAGAACACAAATACTACCCTCGCCGTGGAAAACTATCCTTTAAAGGTGTTGAAATATCAAAATGTGCGTTTTGACAATTTTGCACGCAATTCTTTGGATATTTTAGTGCTTAAAGTCTTGGTTAGATGCAGGATAGCGGAAAATATATTTTTAATGTTAACCCACATAAAGGGCAATTTTTCACGATTATAGTAGTATTTTTGTTCATACTGAGTGATTCTCTCCATCTCAGCGTTTGGCACCATCAGTTTTATTTGCTGCCAAATGCTTCTTATTTTACGGAAATAAACGTTATTCTCAAGCTTTATTCATTTTAGGACGTTTAAATGCCCAGGGTCGCGGTTTAACCTTTTTTTAATTATACAAAAATACGCATTTATTTATTAATCAAAAGGAATAAATTTAGGGGGTGCGGGATAAAAACCATAAATTGTTTTTTTTTAAACCTAATAATTAATTACGATATGCATAAAATATGCATCTTTTAATAGTTGTCCCATTTTTAATATTTTTATTTTAATAAATGATAGCCTTAAATCGCATCGACTGCAGTGACCGTTAGCGAATACAACATAATAAGGTTTAATGTTGTAATATAAAATTAATTAACTTAAAAATGTTCCACTATTACGGCTTTCAAGTTGAAATAAAACTACATATTGTTGGAGAATTCACAAAATTAATGTTTTCAGTCAGTTAAATTAGATATTGTCGTGTTTATTTTTTAAAGAACCTTATCAGAACTTTGAAAGATCGACATAAAATAATTATAAATTTTTTTTTAAGAAGTTGAAAATGCCGCCATTTTTAAATCTTTCGCAGCGCCTCTGTCGAAATTTATAAGAATATATAACTCAAATACACCTGTTTCCGATTCCGCGATCACAGGCACCTAGCTAGTTAAGCTTTTACTGTAAAAAGTTTAATATTGCTTCAAATTATTTATAAAAGGACTTCAAAATTGAGGAAAATCAACTGCTGTAAGTTTTCTGGTCCTTTCGTTATTATTAAAGTCATCGCATTCGTGGAATTTCATACTTTGACATGAACTTAAATTCACGCAGAGTATTTTTAATTGTAAGAATCATATAAAACATAAAAAACCTAAAAATTAATGAAATTTCATATTTTGGCAAACACCATGTACTTTCTTATTATTATGTCTATTCCATCGATATAGAATTTTGGGTATGTCAGAAGCATCTTCCATTCATTTTTTAAAAATCATATTACGTACTTTTCAGGTGAGTATTTTTAGCTGGATCAATATTAAAATTAATTTTAATATTCGAAAGTAAATTGATTTTATTTTAGGTTAAATAACTGCTGGAAACGTGGAACCTAACATAGTAAGTTTGTAGAATTATCTACAACGGTAAGTAGAGAAAAATGGTGACGAAATTGTTAAGCATTGAATGTCACGAATTTTATTGGCACCATTGAAATATTTGTGAGAATATTCAGACTTGAATAAATGTAGATCAAGATACGGAGATAACTTACCTCAAGGACTCATGATTTTTTCTTTTAGATTTTAAATGCGAGCCTGCTTATTTTTTAGAACCTTGAAAAAATTCTTATTTGTTTTTTTTTAATACACTTGTATAAATTTACTGATTATTATCAAATTATGGCACTGGTAAAATTAATATAAAAATTATATATCAAGTAAATCCAGACAATTAAGTGAATGAATGAAGAAGTCAGGAGAGTAACAATTTAATTAATTTGAACATAAACCTTTAATATGTATGTTTCTTTTTTAAGTTAAAGGCATTCAATAAGTTTCAATAAGAAAAAAAATTAAGGCCCGTGAAGCTGGAATTACCACATTGTCATATTGACACGGGGGGCACTATGCAATAATTTAGTGTCTATTTAGAGCTGATTTCGGCTGCCAAAGAATGCTTTGCCCCGTATTTTTTTCAAAAATAGGTAGTAGTGCTAGCTTTACATGAAGCTGTAACTACTACCCCGAGAAAACGTAAACATCCACTCAAATCAAATTCTGGTTTGCACAAGAATTTAGTGCTAATTTAGTGGCGATTTCGGACGCCAAAAAAATGTGCCCTAAAATCGCTTTCGAAAATGGGTAGAAGCGCTAGCTTCAAATTCAACAATAGGAACGTTTTCGATGGCAAGATAAAAAATGTATATGATTTTCTTTAAAATAAGACCTAAAAAATTCTAGTACTCTTTTAAAGAACAAATCTCTTTCTAAATTCTTTTTCCTTCAATCAACCATATTTTGAAAATTTATCTACAAAAAAATTATTAACGGAAATTTTCAATAAAATTTATTAATTTTGTATATAATCACTTATTTTCATTGTAAAATAAAACTTAAACGTCTTGTAAATTCAGAAATTTTTATTATTCAATACTTGACGTTACTTAGACTGCACTGGCGAATGTTTAGGATTTTCTAGGTGTACAGTTAAGTTAAAATTACCTAATCTCTAACTTGATGAATAACATTAAGAAAAAAGAATATAAATAGAATAGAGTAGTAGAGAAACTTTCAAGGAATATAATGAGCTCTTTTAAATCTAAACTGTTTGTGAATTACGATGTTTTCCTGAAGCGGAAAAAAATACAAATATGAAAATAATACATTTTAATACAAAATTAGGAATTCA
Organism: Belonocnema kinseyi; assembly: GCF_010883055.1. Lineage (NCBI taxonomy): Eukaryota > Metazoa > Arthropoda > Insecta > Hymenoptera > Cynipidae > Belonocnema > Belonocnema kinseyi. Next base: position 97,975,008 of record NC_046663.1, on the reverse strand, counting down.
ACTATTTTTTTAGTATTAAGGCTTAGGTTTCTCTTCTAAGATTTGTTACAATAAACAATGGGCCTTTTTTGTTTATTTTAAGAATTAAGTTGAAACTTAAGTCATTTTAAACTTTACGGTACTCGTAGAATATCCTAAAATTAACGCTGTCGATTTAAATGAAACATTTGAAAAAAAGTTAACAATAATTTCGGCCATTTTCCAGAAAAATGGCTTTAAAAGATCCACGTAGGCTACATGGACCACGAAGCGAGAGTTTTTCAACTCCTGATTATATCAGATGGCGGCGCTCAGTTTGCGATTGAATATTAAATCTATTTAAATCAAGCCACAGTATTCATTTTTGACCATTTTTTTACACGAGAAATTGATATTTTTCCACCTTTATCACTTCCGATGTGAATATTTCAAACACAAGTCAGTACCGCAACACGCCTGAGCAATTCTTAATCCTTAAAATTTTTTTGTTAAAAAACATCACTCATTACTCTATTTTGAAAATGTTAATATATGAAATAAATGGTGGCTCTAAGAAAGCATCCAGAGGTGACTGTTGTCACCTCCAACGCTTGCGGCCGCTCGTAATTGTATACCTACAACATCATCGCTGAAGGTTTCAAGCATCGTATTAAAGTAAATTATAACATTCTAATCTCATCAGTCACTTGACTTAGTCCGTGGTTATGATGTATAACCGGGTTCAACCGAGTAAGAGATAAAAAAATAATAATAGACGTTGGTTAGACACTCGGACTTCACCTCAGAGGCCCGGGGTTCACTCCCGGGGCCTGTACCTCTGGAAATTTTGTTATGTACCTTTACCGAGGTTCTGGATGTTCGGAACCCACCTTAAACTGTGGTTCCCCTCATCGTGTAATTGACTGCAACCCAGTCCGTCACTGACAGTTTAAAAAAACCAGGCTTTGTCCAATATATCGGAGCACACTGCTCTCATCATACCATTTGATTGAATTATAAAATGTCTCCGTGGTTGATGATATACCGGCGCAGCCCTGTGCAAAAATTATTCAAAAATATACAAATCCAAATCTAACCAACAATGCCTTCGACATGTTGGACAGTAACCATCTTAAGCCAGTGAGAATAATTAATATAATATTTATTTA
>NC_046663.1:97967607-97973781 GCF_010883055.1 Belonocnema kinseyi | reverse complement strand
ATTTTTATCACATATGAAAATAATAAAAACCAAAATATAAATGGTCAGTTGACTAACAAAAAATGAAAATTTTTAATAAAAACTCTTGAAGTAGAAGTGGTAAAGCTTGAAAACTGGGTTCAAATAAATATTTCGGCTTGATTTAGGTAATATTTATAGTGAACTGCAATAAAGAAAGAAATTGGCAACAATTCCGACAGCAGGAATCGAACCCAAACTTTCCAGTTAGAAACTCGGAGCGCTAACACTTGATCTAAGCAGGAGTTGAAAAACTCCCATCGCGGTCCACATAACGTGCATGGTTCTTCAAAAGCCATTTTTCTCTATAATGTTGGAAAAGCGCTTCTTATTACTCTAGTATGTAACTATTTTGGTAATGCCCTATTACTTCGAAGAGTATGAATCCAAATGAACATCCCAAAGGGTATAGCTTCCCCCTGTGAATTAAAGTTGATGACTATAAACTTGATCCAGGTTTATAATCTAAGACTTACACTTAAATCATGTTAATTTTATGGAGTTTCGCACAATATCGCCTGATCATATGGCAATTTAAAAAACAAGTCGTTTGATCGTGAACGCCCACGATCGAGGTGAACGAGCAGACGCGCAGCTGCACCTGGCGCCCTCCTAAGTGCATTCTTTACTTAGACAGGGAAACGAACGGACCTATAAGCCGTAAACAATAGTTACGTGGTATAAAACGACGTCGAATTATCAAGATATATTCCGAGCTTCAGCTTCGTTTGGATGTGTGTGAGAGTTAAAAGGGAGTAAAAAGGACGCCAAGCGCTGCCAGTATAATATTGCGAGCGGTCCCTTTTATTTGTTCAACCGCTGTATGGAACATAACTTCTTTTACGTGTCTACTAGATATTACCTCGGTCTTCTAACGCCGCTAAAATTGTCATTCTTTGCTTTCAATTGATTCCATTCTACTACCATGCAAATTAATCCGAAAGTTCACAAAGCCCAACCCTCTTTTTATCACTGGCTGGTTCATTAACTTTCTTTATTCAATTTTGCTTTTACTGTGAGCAATTTGTATCAATTGCTGCTGCTAATAAGAAAAGATCTTTATGGGGAGAAAAATCTGAAAGTTTAATGATGTAAGGTCAACTTCTAACGGAAATATAGATATCAAAGTAATTCATCACCCTCAAGAAAAATGCATAAGAAAAGGTATATGCAATGCATTTTAAAATTTATTATCTACTGTAATCAGAGTAGCCGCAAACATTTATTTTCAAAATTCCCTGACTTTTCGCTGATTTTTTTAAACATTTTTTATAAATCAAATAAAATTTTTTTATTTTTATTAATTTTGTTATTTAGGTTGCTGCAGCCTAATTTACTTAAAAAAGTCACCGACTTTAACCCTAAAAGTAACTTAAAGTGGCTAATTTACATTCATAATGTTACGAAGGTTCTTTTGAATTTCAAAGAATTCGATTTATAAATTGGATTTTTTTTAATCCCGAAAATTCGATTGATATCAGCAAAATTGGATTAACTTTAGAGAAATGTAACGGAATGGAAAAGAATTTAATTAAATTCGGAACAATTCCATGTTAATCTCTATAAAAGTAAGTTATCAACAATTCAGAAATATACAAAAAATGCATTGAACTTAGTGAGTTTAAAATGAGAAGTTAAAATTCGAGGGAATTCAACAGAATTTGATTACATTCTTCAAAATTCAAGATGAGTTTAAAAGACTTTCGGATGAACTTAACAAAACTAAACCAATTCAAAAAAATTGCATCACGTGAACTAAAAAAAAAAAGCATGAGAATTCCCAAGGTTTTAAAAACATTCAAAGTAAATTAATAAGAGTTCACTGTGATTTTCAAATGATTTGCAACAAATATTCGAAAATCTCTACAAATGTTTGAACCCTAAGAAATCTCTTACTTCTTATGAATACATTTTTTGAAATTGATTAAAACGTTATAAAATTCAGTAAAATTCCATGAAATCTTATATTTCCTGAAATCCGGAAATAAAATTATTAAAATACCTTGATCTATTACAAATTTCTTGCAATCTCTTAAAATACCCTAAAATATTTCAAATCCTTTGAAATATTTTTAAATTCCTTAAAAAATTGTAAATGTCTTGAAAATTCATGGGTATATCTTAAAATCCCCTAACATCTTAAATAACATTAAAACCAAAATTTGAATCGAAGATTTATTAACTTCTGAAATTATTTAAATCCTGCTATTCCAAACTCACTGTGACTGGATGGATTTCATAGTATCTCTCAAAGATCTTTCAAAGATTCACAATGACTTTTGAAGATTTCTGATATTTCCGACAAAATTTGTAGTGGTTTCTCAATTACTTATGAGTCTCTGAATCTTGCAATTTTCGAAATCTTATAACCTGAATCTGTTTTTCGTGATTCTAAATTTTGAATTTTTTTATTATATAGTTCAAACATTTTAAAGCTTTTTAAAATACTTTTGAATTTTTTTGAATACCCTTAAATGTTTCAAATGCTTTACAATCTGTTGATACCCCTTGAAACTTTTATCAGCTCTTTAAGTTTCCTCGAAAGATTTAAAAATTCGCTCAAATGTTTTAAATACTTCGGTCATACCTTTAAGTTATTGGAATCTATATTAAACATTACATTTGCAAATCCTTTGCAATCTTTGGAAATCCGTTGTAACATTTTAATGCTCTTGAAAATTCCTTTAAGTTTTAAAAACGATTTCAAATTTTTGAAATTATCTACAATCCAATTTAAAAAAGAACTCAAGACAATTCAGAAATAAATATAAACCTGAATTCCATATTTGTTAATCTATGTGTAAATTTATGGAAAGAAAAAAGTGACAGTGTGGCTGACCAACAAAATTCCAATACTAATCCCTGATTTCCATTCTTTCCCTGACCTGCGGCCCCCCTGTTAATTTCTTAAGCGAAAAAACCTACTTCTTGGATCAGATTGCTTACCTCATTTTTTGTTCAAAGGAAAATTAATTATTAATTTAAATTATTAAGACAAGGTATTATACTCTGAAATTAAAAATTCAAACAAATTAGAAAATAAAAGGAACGTATGAAGTGAATAGAATGAAAATACGGTCATTTGAAACGAATAGAGAATTGAGATTTCCGAAGAGGATGCCTTTAGTAAAATCGTTTGTGGAAGCGCAGACAGCAGTTTTCGCTTCCAGTGCACCCTGGGGTAGGTATTAATGATATAATATTTCTTTGATTTACCGGCACACCAACCACGTTTCCGTTAACAACCCCCGTCACGATCCGCCTTCTCCGTTTGCTTCACCGCCTCCACCACCTCCCACCCCTCCTTACCGCCATGCCAAGCTTCAGCCTTCCTTTAAGCAAGCGGAACGAGTTCAAACGTAGTTTCAGACGGAGAAACCCCGTTTCGCATCCCTTATATAGCCGGGATAAATTACATTCATATTCCGCCCACCCCCTATTCTGCTAGGGGATGGCTCGCCACTCATACCGCCCGGAGTCTTCGCCGGAGCTCGCTTATTTAAATCAGAAATAACTCTCGGTTGACTCGAGGAAACTACCGCCTCGTCGAGACTTACTTAACGTTTAAGCAGCCTCCGGCCAAACGTCTATGCAGCTCTAATAAAAATTTCGCGAAAATCTCTACGCACAAGCTTTATTCCAAAACTTAATTCTAACTTTATTTTCGGAACACTACTATTTAATGATTTGAAAGGTCGTCTGCGAAAAGGTGCAAGTGCCAAATTTCACAACTTCCTTTTTTTTCGCTTCATATAATTGCTTTGGCCTAACCCATGTATCTGTAGATGATTATGATTCACATCGATTTATAAGAAGGTCAAAATCAATGTTTTTGTGATTTAAAAAAAAGTGATTCCTTCTTTTAACGATTCAATAATCTCAAAATGTTTTTTCTAGTTTTTTGTTTAAAAGTAAATGTGTTGTAGTTAGAAAGTTTTTTGTGGTTTTGCTAGTTTTGTGTTTAAAATTAAATGTGTTGTAGTTAACAAGTTTTTTGTGTCTCTTGTAAAACTTGCGTTTTGATCCTTACGCCCTTTTGCCGAGCGAGCCTTCGCTTATAAAATATACGAAAATAAAACCTTCATTTGCTGCCATTTGTGAACAAGAAATTTAAGCATACTTCACAAACAAATTTTCAGTTTGAAATTGATTAGTTAAGAACATTCATTTGAATTTTTGTGTTTTAGCATCAATTTTATGTAAAATGCTGGAATTCTTATCAAATCGTAATCATCAACCGTTTATTAAATTTTTTTTAATTCATCGCAGGACTTCATTGATTTGGTTTTTATTATTGATTTATTATCCCAGGATACAAATATTATCTTTAAATCAAATTTCTTCTAAAATAACTTTAATTGAAATCAAATCAAATAAGGGTTGTGAAGAATTTTAGAAGAAATAAAATTATCTCATGCAATTAAGAATTGTATCTCTTTTTCTACACCGCAAATAAAAACACTATCTAATTTGGACAGAGAACACGAAGAGTATTTTAGAAAAAAATAGTTGGTCTTGGAATTTGTGATTTAAGAATATTTAAACTTAAGTATTAAATTTCAAATAAAAGCAGCAGAATAATTTTTTCTTAACACTGTATTATTAATCTTCAATTTGCCGTTTTTTAAGTTATCTTAATTTTTCTTAATGTTACAATATTGAGTAAATCACCGCATCCCTGACGAGTTGCTCCGTTTCTTTAACGAAAAATATATGAAAAAATATATTTTTCTACCATTTTAGGATTGATATGTCAGGTTAAATGTTTTCAATATTGACATGCATTTCTCGGGATTTTTTGACTATATTAATAGGGTGAAAAAACGGCCGGACGTTAAAGACCCACCTTTACAGACGGAGGTGCGAAAAAACCGTTTCAGAAGAAGGGTTAAAATTCAGTAAATGTCTTTTATAATTAACGGACTTTTCCGTAAGTTTAAGAGGGCTAGTAGTTAGGGCTTACTATTATTAAACATTAGCATTACAATCAAACTGGGACATAGTGCCCGGAGATAGTCATTCAGAGAACTGACGCAGCGACTATGGGTGCAAGAAGCTGCAGGTCAGGTCTATAGTCAGCCCCAAAACAACGACTATCTCCGAATTGGACTGCATTATTAATAATAACCGTAATTTTTTCCTATCATGTACCCTGGAAAGATTAGAAGAGAAGACAAATGTGTTTAGAGTGGATTACGAACTAAACATTTTGAGAACAAAATGCTTAATGTCTTTGTTTAGAAATGGAGGTCCGTTAAGCTGGCAGGACCACATTGCAAAAATGAACTGAAAACCTATAGGGAATTTAGGGCTCATTTAGGGCTAATTTAAAACCCCATTGGCAATTTTAATGCTCTTTATTTAAACAAAAAACTGGTGGTCATTCTAGCTTAACGTTAAGCTAGCAGGACCACACCGAGAAAAAAACGACTAAGGCATTAATTCTTTCCACAATAATTTAGGGCTCACTTAATTCCCTATTGTCAAATTTAATGCTCCGCAATTTTTCGAAAAAACCTGTGGTCATGCTATCCTAACATTAAGCTAGCAGGACCACAAAGAGAAAAAAACGACTTAGGCATTATTTCTTTCCACAATAATTTAGGGCTCATTTGGGGATCACTTAATGTCCTATTACCAAATTTGTTGGTACGCATTTTCTTAAAAAAACCTGTGGTTCTAGTATCTTAACGTTAAGCTAGCAGGAACACACAGAGAAAAAAACGACTCAGGCCTTATTTCTTTCCACAATAATTTAGGGCTCCTTTAGGGCTCCTTTAGGGCTCACTTAATGCCCTAATGTCAAACTTAATGCTCCGCAATTTTTTGAAAAAACCTGTGGTCATGCTATCCTAACATTAAGCTAGCAGGACCACAAAGAGAAAAAAACGACTTAGGCATTATTTCTTTCCACAATAATATAGGGCTCATTTGGAGATCACTTAATATCCTATTACCAAATTTGTTGGTACGCATTTTCTTTAAAAAACCTGTGGTTCTACTATCTTAACGTTAAGCTAGCAGGAAAACACAGAGAAAAAAACGACTCAGGCCTATTTCTTTCCACAATAATTTAGGGCTCATTTAGGGCTCACTTAATGCCCTAATGTCAAACTTAATGCTCCGCAATTTTTTGAAAAAACCTGTGGTCATGCT
>NC_046663.1:97965547-97967507 GCF_010883055.1 Belonocnema kinseyi | reverse complement strand
TTCAAAAAAACCTGTGGTCATGTTATCTTAACGTTAAGCTAGCAGGACCACATAGAAAAAAAACGACTTAGGCATTATTTCTTTCCACAATAATTTAGGGCTCACTTAATGCCCTATTATCAAATTTAATGCTCCTCAATGTTTCGAAAAAAGCCTGTGGTCATTAAGTGAGCCCTAAATGAGCCCTAAATGATTGTGGAAAGAAATAATGCCTAAGTCCTTTTTTTCTCTGTGTGGTCCTGCTAGCTTAATGTTAGGATAGCATGACCACAGGTTTTTTCGAAAAATTGCGGAGCATTAAATTTGAAAATAGGGCATTAAGTGAGCCCTAAATGAGCCCCTTAATTATTGTGGAAAGAAATAAAGCCTGAGTCGTTTTTTTCTCTGTGTGTTCCTGCTATCTTAACGTTAAGATAGCATGACCACAGGTTTTTTTTTAAATTGCGGAGCATTAAATTTGACAATAGGGCATTAAGTGAGCCCTAAATGAGCCGTAAATTATTGTGGAAAGAATTAATGCGTGAGTCGTTTTTTTCTCTGTGTTCCTGCTATCTTAACGTTAAGATAGCATGACCACAGGTTTTTTTTTTAAATTGCGGAGCATTAAATTTGACAATAGGGCATTAAGTAAGTCCTAAATAAGCCCTAAATTATTGTGGAAAGAAATAATGTCTAAGTCGTTTTTTTCTGTGTAGTCTTGCTATCATAACGTTAAGATGGCATAACCACAGGTTTTTTTAAGAAAATGCGTACCAACAAATTTGGTAATAGGACATTAAGTGATCCCCAAATGAGCCCTAAATTATTGTGGAAAGAAATAATCCCTAAGTCGTTTTTTTTTCTCTGTGTGTTCCTGCTAGCTTAACGTTAAGATAGTAGAACCATAGGTTTTTTTTTAAGAAAATGCGTACCAACAAATTTGGTAATAGGACATTAAGTGATCCCCAAATGAGCCCTAAATTATTGTGGAAAGAAATAACGCCTGAGTCGTTTTTTTTCTCTGTGTGGTCCTGCAAGCTTAACGTTAAGATAGCATGACCACAGGTTTTTTCGAAAAATTGCGGAGCATTAAATTTGACAATAGAGCATTAAGTGAGCCCTAAATGAGCCCTAAATTATTGTGGAAAGAAATAAGGCCTGAGTCGTTTTTTTCTCTGTGTGTTCCTGCTATCTTAACGTTAAGATAGCAGAACCACAGGTTTTTTTAAGAAAATGCGTACCAACAAATTTGGTAATATGACATTAAGTGATCCCCAAATGAGCCCTAAATTATTGTGGAAAGAAATAATGCCTAAGTCGTTTTTTTCTCTTTGTGGTCCTGCTAGCTTAATGTTAGGATAGCATGACCACAGGTTTTTTCGAAAAATTGCGGAGCATTAAATTTGACAATAGGGCATTAAGTGAGCCCTAAATGAGCCCTAAATGATTGTGGAAAGAAATAATGCCTAAGTCCTTTTTTTCTCTGTGTGGTCGTGCTAGCTTAACGTCAAGATAGCAGAACCACAGGTTTTTTAAAGAAAATGCGTACCAACAAATTTGGTAATATGACATTAAGTGATCCCCGAATGAGCCCTAAATTATTGTGGAAAGAAATAATGCCTAAGTCGTTTTTTTCTCTTTGTGGTCCTGCTAGCTTAATGTTAGGATAGCATGACCACAGGTTTTTTCGAAAAATTGCGGAGCATTAAATTTGACAATAGGGCATTAAGTGAGCCCTAAATGAGCCCTAAATTATTGTGGAAAGAAATAAGGCCTGAGTCGTTTTTTCTCTCTGTGTGTTCCTGTTATCTTAACGTTAAGATAGCAGAACCACAGGTTTTTTTAAGAAAATGCGTACCAACAAATTTGGTAATAGGATATTAAGTGATCCCCAAATGAGCCCTAAATTATTGTGGAAAGAAATAAGGCCTGAGTCGTTTTTTCTCTGTGTGTTCCTGCTATCTTAACGTTAGGATAGCAT
>NC_046663.1:97950645-97965447 GCF_010883055.1 Belonocnema kinseyi | reverse complement strand
AGAAAAAAATGTGTGCCATAAAATTTGGAAAGAGGACATTAAGCGAGCATTAAATAAGCCCTAAATTATTGTGGAAAGAAATAATGCCTAAGTCGTTTTTTTCTCTGTGTGGTCCTGCTAGCTTAACGTTAAGATAGCATGACACAGGTTTTTTCGAAAGATTTCGGGCCATAAAATTTGGCAATAGGACATTAAGTAAGCCCTAAATTATTGTGGAAAGAAATAATGCCTAAGTCGTGTTTTTCTGTGTGGTCTTGCTATCTTAACGTTAAGATGGCATAACCACATGTTTTTAAGAAAAAAATGTGTGCCATCAAATTTGGCAAGAGGACATTAAGTGAGCCCTAAATGAGCCCAGAATTATTGTGGTAAGAAATAATTCCTAAGTCCTTTTTTTCTCTGTGCAGTCCTGCTAGCTTAACGTTAAGATAGCAGAACCACAGGTTTTTTTAAGAAAATGCGTACCAACAAATTTGGTGATAGGACATTAAGTGATCCCTAAATGAGCCCTAAATTATTGTGGAAAGAAATAATGCCTAAGTCATTTTTTTCTCTTTGTGGTCCTGCTAGCTTAATGTTAAGATATCATGACATATTATTGTGGAAAGAAATAATGCCTGAGTCTTTTTTTTCTCTGTGTGTTCCTGCTATCTTAACGTTAAGATAGCATGACCACAGGTTTTTTTGAAAAATTGCGGGGCATTAAATTTGACAATAGGGAATTAAGTGAGCCCTAAATTATTGTGGAAAGAAATAATGCATTAAATTAGCCCTAAATTCCCTTTAGGTTTTCAGTTCATTTTTGCAATGTGGTCCTGTCAGCTTAACGGACCTTAGAAATGGTTATATTTTCAAACCCCATTTAAATTTCGGGTGGGAAGAGTTGCTGCTTGTATCTTATTACTAAAATATATACGTCTCCAGTGTACGAAAAAATCATAGATCTCTATTTTTATTACAAAACCAGATGCAGCGTCAATTGTAAAAGGCACTGGAGGAGATCCATCAGCCCAACCTAGTGGTATTCGTCAAGGAAGCCGCGTTTATTTACAAATGCCACATGTCAGACAAGAGCACGCTTATGTATGCGCGTTTGATGAACCTCATATAAATCGTTTTACTGCAACTTTTCATACTGAGAATGTAAATGATCTTCACTATATTTTACAATCTCAATGTTTTATTCAAGATGGCGATATTGTTCACACAGCAATTCTTAGGACTGACGAATGGCTAACAGTGGTTATTGGCAACCCGGTCATTTTTGTAAGGATTCCAAATCGCGGTAATATTGTTTTGGGTGGGGTGCTACATCCTTGAGTCCATTTGATTCCTCACTACGTTCACTGACCGGAGCTAGTTCTCCAGCAGTTGGAAACTACTACATCATGTACTGTAGCGTTAACTCATGTTTTGGAAATAAACGTCCAATACGTTTATTGGATGTTTCGAACCGAAACTACTGGTTAAACAATTTAGTCAGAAAAATTTTTGTTTGAATCAGAGCTGGCGATGCAGTGAAAATCCCTAAGAAATTTGAGGTGTGGAGCGAATATTTGAAATATATTTAAATATTATTTACGCGTACGGATACAAGTTAAACAACCTAATACAGTGAAACTCTGATATTGTACCGGTTTTGTGGCTGGCGACCGCACAACCCGCGCAGCTCCTTTTACTCCTACTTGCAACGCGACGTCAATTCTCAGAACTATATCAGGGGGCCCTATATCAGAATTTCACTGTATTACGGTTAAAATCAAATAAAAAATACTTACCCAAGCAGGTCTGAACACAAAAAAACTGTAGTTACGAAAGGTTGCATGTAATCGTTCAAACACGGTAATAGGCAGGTGATTACTACCAACTGAGGTAAAATTTTCATTATAACAGGCCTGTGCGACGCACCACGAAAAGTTTACCTCAGTTTGATGTACACACCTCGGGTTTGTCCTGCTTGACCGATTACCTGTAATATTTCGAACTCTCAATTTTTTCTGTGAAACTATTATCGGGTTAGAAGATTTTAGTTTATATATTGTTAATGTCTATGAATCCGGATACAAGCCACGCTTCCTTCCCTTTTCAAGCTCCTCTTCTCCTTGTCAGGATCGTACGTTTAGACTCGGCCTTAAATATGTGATGCTTCAAATTACTTGCTCTAATTGTGTATGTCTTAAATAAATTTATCTGGACTAAAAATCGATATTAATTTTAGTTTTTTTACGCGATTTCTTGAATACTGGTACCAGAAATAAAACAAAAATTATTTCAAAATTGCAAGCAAAAGATTTTCTATTTGTTGTGCTATTTCCTATTTCACTCCTTTTTTTTGCCTTTTAAGGGGTGGAAAGTCGAGGAAAAGTTGAGAATCCCTGTGACGATATGTTCACTGTTTTTTATGCTTGCATGACTTTTCCGAAAAGAGGGATACCGGTGATGATGGATCGATAAAACCTGTTCTACCAAAAAAGGAGAGACAAAAAGGTCAACGTAGAAGCAAAATGTCGCCTTGTCTGAGAATTTTCCTGAACTTTTTCTACGGCTTTGACTGGCTCTGCTTACGAGTGTAACGAGCTTGTTCAAATCACTAACCAACCATATATAGTCCTACACCTATGTCCTCCTTTTCTAAAAAAAATTGCTAAAAACTTTTTCATTACAAGGTTTTTATTTCTCCCATTCTGTGAGACTCCTCACAGAGACGTACTTTTTTATACTCACCATTTAAATTCCATAAAAATTGTCTTCTTTATAAATAATTCAAAATTTAATTTTCAAATTAAATTGAAAAGAAGCATGAAATTCACGTGTTCTTAAGTTTCTATTACCTAATATTAAGAACATAATCAATTTTAACATCCTTAATAACAAATTTTTCAATATTTAAACCTTAAAAAATTTCAAATGGACTTAAACAATTGATTATGTTATTATATATAGCAAATACAAAAAATAAATTAATAACTATTTATACGATCTGTTAATACCGATGCAAAGAATTTTTCACCATCAGTTGCAATATCGTTTTTCAAAACTTTACTGTTAAAAGTTAAAAATTACCTTTCTTTAACGTTTTTTCGAATTATTTAATTTTAAAGCTTTATAATTGAACAAATTTACATTTTGAGAGGTAAAAATGGCGAAAAATTAATTTTTTGTCATAAAAAAATGTGTGGCATAAATTTTAATTTGTTTAAATGTAATAAAAAAAATTAATTCTACAATGAAGCAACTCTGAATTTGAAGCATTTAATATACTTTGAAGCAGTATTAAATAAAAAATTATTTTTATTTAAAAGTGTTAATGAAATTTAAATTATTTGAATTTTAAGTAATCAACTTTTAAAGCTTTGACTTTATTCAATTTTTGAACCCTTATTCTGAAATAATTTTATTTACAAATTCTCGATTTGAAAAAAAACTCTTAAATTTTAAACGCCTTGAATTTATTTTTGAACTACTTATTTTTATTATTATTTTTTTATTAATTAGTATTATTAATATCGAAAACATTTATTTATGAACAATTATCGGCAAATGCTTCGTTCAAACACTGTAAATAAAATAGTTTCTATTTCAAGCTGTGTCAAGTTATATCACAAAAAATGTTTTTCCGAGCCCTTCCAGCTGGGGTTTTTTCAAAGGGATCATAAATTTCTTCTCAGTTTCCCGTCCAAAAAAATTAGTAGATCTTGAAAAAGGCCGAGTGCTCCTGGGTTACGCTGCACCTGTGGATTGTGGAGACACCTGTCTTAAGGGTATCTTCTTTAAATTATAGTAATAAATTTATTACATTGCGGTTATAAAACGTAATTTGAGGATGTAGAAAAATGTATACTAATTTAAAAACTCAAAATATGATGGTTGAGAATCGCGGAATTTATTGCGAAAGTAGCAAAAGAAACGTTTCAACCTCCTACGTCATGTGAAACTCATTCCATTTCAATCTCTGACAATACAAAAACGTAGTAAGGATATACTGATTTCAAAACTCAAAGTCAGAATTGCAACAAGCGATATCAAAAGAGCACCAAAAATTGCATTTCTTGGTAGGTAAAATATTTAGGGTTTTGAAACTTAAATGTATTTACGATGAATATTTGCCTGTTATCAAATGCCAGCATGATCATTGAAAACATTCTGAGTTTCCAAACAAGTGTATTTTTGATTGAATTTTAGAAACTGTAGGGGTTGAAATAAGATAGGTTCCAAATACACTGCAGGGGTGAAACTTTTTCCGGTGATTTTGTAGGAGTGTACGATACTTTTTTAATTTGCATGTTTCATAAGCTCTGTGAACTTTACTCATAACAAATCATACAAAAAGGTCATATGGGTAATAAATCTTGCAGATATATGAAAACTTCAAAGATCTAAAATAAACATCAAACACCCTTCGTCTTTCCACTCGACTTATAACAAATAATGCTGAGTAATTAAATATTAGGTGTTTATACAAGGGGATATATTCCAAAATGTTACCAGTGACACTTCGAAAAATTCATCGAAAATTATTTTTCACTTTCCTAACGTTGTCGCAGTCTTCAGTTAATAAAGACTGTCTTGCCTGCAAGTTCTTTCATTTCATTGAGAGTAATTGCAATATATTATAATATAATATAATATTAACATTGAAGCAACCTGAAGTAGCTACGGCAAGTATTATTGAACTGTTCGTACGGTTTAGTTGACTCATTAGGGGTAATATTACGGAATTTTTTTTACATCTAGCCTTAAAAAAAAACTACGCATTATAAACATAAAAATAAATTGGATTTTATTCTTTACAAGTAAATGGCAGCTTTTAGTAAGCAAAATGTTTAAAATTTGTTTTTAATAAAATCGCTTTGGGTACGAGAAAATAGAGATAGGTACTTTTCGTAATGTTTTACAGTTACAGAGGTATGTCCGATTCGTACTCCTCTTGTCAAATCCCAACGACGTGGCGATTCAATCGAGTTTAATCGAATTGAATCTAAATCGGATTTCCTACCCGGGCAAATGAAGCTTCTCGATTTCGTTTATATTAATTTCTTTTGTATTTTTGAAGAGAAATTTTTAGGTCCAGTGGTTCAGCAGACAATCGTGGTTCTACATTGACCCTTGATAACGGGAAACCCGAAAAAGGGACCATGAATCCAGTGCACTGGCAAATGTATGTATATTTGGAAGCGAGCAATAGCTGGCGGCTAATCCGCTTTCAACGCTTCGCTTTTATTATCTGGTGCGTTTCATTTTAGTGCCGGTACGAGAAATGAATCAAAATTCAATTCAAAATTGGTTCTCCAAATCTATAAGAGAAATTGACGTAAACTGCTTAATTAGAACTTGAACTTTGGAATCAGAAACTTTAAGGTAATTTTCGGTCTTCTTCTTGGCTGTAAGAAGCACCAAGAGCTCACTCTTTTTCCCGGCTGCCTTTGAAGGATGAAAAGTACAGGAAAAGTGGAGAATCCTTGTTTTTTATGTTCAAATGACTTTTCCGGAAAAAGGGAAAAGGGTGAGATAGAAAGGATAGAGACCGGTGTTATCAAAGAGGAGAAAAAGGGTCAAAGATGAAGAAAATTATTATCGCCTTGTTTGAGAAAGTTCTTGGAGATTTTCTACCGCTTCGATCTCTATCGGACTTCTAAAAAATGTTTCATTATAAGCTATTTGTGCCCCTTACTCCGCGAGACATAATGCCGACAAGTAAAGGTATTTAAATTAGGCGAAAATAATAGTTTATAAGGTAAAGAAGCGAAAGAAGGGTTTTACCTTTATAGGGTATCTTCTTTACATTTATGTTATTAAAGTTATTACATTAGAATTATAAAACGGATCTTAGACAAGTAAGAAATGTAGTGACTTAAAACTAAAAACGTTTTTTTCTCATAATAGCAGCATTTAGATATTGTCCAAATTGCAGAACAACAAAAATGTTTAGTTCCCCTAAAACTCTCTCTGAATGCAAATTAGTGAGATTTGACTAATTCAATTATAGAAAAAAAACCACTAAAGATTACCAACAAATTACTAATTCAATTACTCGCAATATTTTCTAACTCAATAGTGAAAAACTACTCATTGCTCGTCGTATAGGCGGAGTTTGGAGTGGCTGTGGTTTAACTACATGGCAAAGGTAGTACCAGAAACCGCATTATCTAACGATGGAGGCAACTAGAAATCACACTCGGAAACTTAAAGGGGTTGAGGTTGAGGTTAGCGGGTGAAGAGGTTAGCGGGTATAATCCAATATACGAGGAGAGTCTTAATCGATCTCTGTTATCCGGAGACTGTAGACGATGTTACGAAATCCATCTATCTTAAACGTTCCCGACGTATTTGGAGACAATCTCACCTAACTCAGCTAAGTAAATCAGAATAACATTAAAATAACAAAAGAAGCACGTAAACAAAGTAATTATTCGATTACACTTCCAATATTCAGGTTGATAAATTAGGCGTATTTTTGAAATTGTACAATTATCAAATTGAGAAGCTTTCAGATTAAGAATTTCAAATTCCCGAAATTCCCAAATTATAAAACTTCCGAACTTAGAAATGATTGAAAAAAATGCTTTTAAAAATACATATTATTTATTTATTAAAAAATACAATGATAAAATATTTATATCAGAGAACTTTTTTTAAGATTTCAAGTTGACATTTTTTTTTTGAATTATTGGAAATTTGGAAATTTGAATGGTAAATATTTATAATTCAAAGCATGAATTGTTATCAATAGAAAATAACGTTATCAAATGTAGATTTTTAAGCATTTAGCATATATTGCTTTAAAATTTGAAGCACTCAAAAGTATACAAACATAGAATAATTCAAAGTCGATTACTTTTTAATTTTACAATTTTTAAGAATAACAAAATACATTTTATGTATTCGTGTTTAAACAAATTTAAGTTGCAGCGAAAAGTCTCGCTTAATTATTTAAGAGATATTTTGACCTTTTTTGGTACTTTAGCCTATTTCAGCAATACTTTTTCCGACATAAATCTCATCAACACTTGTAAAAATTTTGAAAAAAATGGAAATTTTCTCGTATTTTTGTACCGTTTGAACTTTTAAGCATTTGTAAGTAAAGTTGTTACTTAATTACCTACTGATCTGGCTCAAAATAGGTTAGAAGAAAAATACCATTTATAGATCAACTAGTCTTATAATTGAATTGTACCATTTTATCAGAAATCTTGTAGAATTATTCATGGCGAAAATTAAATTAGACCACCCATAGAATTCAAAGTGAAATAACTTCCAATGTGAGTATTTCCAGTTAATCGCGAGCGTCAGTGGTAACCCCAAGATGAATGAAATAGAAATCCAAGGACCCAATTTCGAAGAGGAAAGACGAGGGTTGATGGTTCGAAGGTGTTGAAAAGATGGTCGATTCCAGGCGCTAACACAAATTTATTGGCGGAAGTGACGTAGATCCATTTGCACAACGACAAACACCAACCCACCCTCTTTTCAGATTTCAATTGAATTTCGACTTGTACCCAGGGGAGAAAGAAAACAAGGGTGACCGACATAAATTTCGAACGCCACCACAATTTTTGCACCTTGACTTTTTGAATCTTGACCTTCGGCATCAATTCTTATTCTTCAAACTAAAATAAACCCTTCGAGTGCCAATTCTAAAAACATTCGTGTCCATTATCAAATATTGGGTAAAGAAAATCAACTTTAAATTTACCGAGGAATAAAGAACATTTTTAATCGGTGTATCACGAATTACAATCGTTAATTGAGTATTCTTCACAACATGAAAGTATGAAGAATTAAAAAATCATTTGAATTACCATTTTTCAAATTATTCGAGTTATTTAAATTTCAATCGTCCAAACTCAAAAGACTTCATTCGACCGAAGAAGAATATGTCTGATACAAAATTTTTTGGAAATCTTTGTGCAGAAATATTTCTTCAGTACAGTTGGTATGTTTAACTCAAAATTTGTCTGTTTTGGTAAGTTCATGCCGTATAAAAAATCAGTTGACGAGAGCTTCTCCATGCATATGGATGCACTGGGTTTCAAAACCAACCCTTCAGTTACTCTCGTTCTTCCCTCTTTCATGTATTTCTCACTCCTCTCTCATCTCACTATAGTCCTCATTCACGATTTTGCCTTCGAGAGGAAAAAAATAGAGAAAAAAGTAGAGAGGGCCTGGGAGAGGGAAGGAGGTACGATCCAAATATAATTCAGCCATAGGAAAGTATTCAGGCGTGAATGTGCGTATGAATCTACAGCACGCAGGTTTTTATCACGACGGTTATGGGGATGGGGCGAGAGAGCTGTTTCCATGGGTCGATGGGAGACTGCAGATTCACTTTTCGATTTGTAGCCTTTGCTGTCCTCTTCCCTTATTTTACGTTTCACCAGCGAATGCATCGCCCCATTGAAAAAGAATCGAATCATAAGACTAGCTTTGCATCACTAATTATCTTCTATAATCAAAACGTCACAAAAATTAAAAATAAAGTTTCTCTTTTTAGAAGCATTTCGGGTCAGACAAACCTTTCTTGACAAGTTTTTGTTAAATTTCCTAAATCTTCAAATTGCTACCTCATTTCGTATGGAAGAATGCCGGCAAAGTTAGCAGTGTTGTGGCAGAAGTCAGATTTTAAATTCTCAGGACATTTCCAGGCCAATACCGTATTCATTGAGATACTTAGAACGTATTTTAATCATTTCCTATCAATATGAATATATCAAATAAGCAGAAAACTATTAAATTATTTCTTAACATTTTAAAAACAAATGTTAGTAAAATTGGCCAGGCTCTTTTAAAAAATTTCAGGACTTTTTAAAGTGTTCCAGGTCCCTTAGCAACCCTGGGTAGGAATCGAATATGTGATACATGTCCTTAAACGCCAATTTAAAGCTTAAAATTACAAGCTACTAAATAGAAAACGGCTCAATTTGTAATATTAAGTAATAATTGTTACGCCTTGTTGATAATCTTTCGTTCATGAGACCATGGCTGTGAATGAGTTCAAATTGGACTCACCTGGAACAAAATAAAAATAAAAGTTCTGTTAGGTAAATAATTTATAAATATTAATTTAAACTAAAATTATCTAAAAAATCTTGCATTAAAAATTCTATTTATTGCTTTACTAACTTATAAAATGGATATTTTTCATTGTTTCCCAATCAAATTTAAATGTTTTCCCTACATATCATTTATGTTTCAAGTCGAGTGTACAAAATTAAATGCAACTTGAATTGGATTAAAGGTTTTAAAAGGCAACTGAGTCGCAGAGTATGCTAAAATAAAGTTAATACGTCGAACGTTGCGACGTTACTATCTGCGACTCATCTCTCTCCTTTACGCAGTCTCTATATATAATTTTCTTATATATCTTTGCAAAATAGAAGATAAGCAAGGAGCGAACATGAGCACAAAGTTATGGAAAATACGGGAAGGCAAGCGGCTGAGAGTGAAAAGGGCTTAGCAAAAAGACTGCGGAAAATGTGATCGAAGCGGATTTTCGTTTTTGCACTCAGAGACAAAAAAAATCATTTATAGATAACGACACACTGTTGCGAATGGAAAATTGAAAAATCCTTGAAACAAAACGACTTAATATTCATATTTCCATTGCTATTCCATCCCTTTAACAAATTAATATCTCATTTACATGGCCGAAAATGAGTAAACGGAAATAATTCAAATAAAGCCATTAAGAATAAAGAGACACAAAAAGTGATAAGAAAATATAAATTAAGATAGTTGTGTCGTAAATTTCAAGAATAAAGACAAATATTCTTAAATTTGTTGTTTACTCTTTTTAAAACAAAATCTGGAACCATAGAGAAATAAAAATTATTTCTATGAGATTTTCTATTCAGAAATTTTTTTATTTTCTTGGAGAAGTTTCATTTTCTCGTGGCTTACCACGATAAAACTCGTTTTCTCTCTGCGTGTCATCTGTAATCTTTTAAAAGTTTACGACATGTCATGCAGCTCTGGACATACTCGACAACGGAGGTCTAGTTTTCGCTTCGTTTGCGTCGCCCTACGAGTTGCATTTATTCGTCATGTTTCTCTTTTATGTCTTACGAAAGGTAACACATTTCTAAAAGATAGACACGAAACAAAATTGAAGTTGTTTGTGAAAAAAGAATATCTGATACCAAGATCTATACTCTATAATAATGAAAACTAATTTTGTAATCAATGAAAAGTCGCTGAGACTTGCTATTATCAGTGCTGCAATAGTAACGGCAGGAAATATACAGTGCAACTCTGATACTGAGCCGATTTTGGGGTTGACCTTGGTGAGGAATTAGATAGAGGGCCGTTCCGTAAAAAACTCTATTTTTTGTTCATGCCTGAGCGACCGCCGCTCACACAGCGCAGCTCCTTTTACTCCTACTTGCAGCGCGTCGTAAATTCTCGGAAGATTTTTATCAGGGGGCCGAATAGCTAGGGTTCACTCTAATTAAAAACAATTGAAAAAAATAATAAAAAATACATATTAAGGCTAATTTGGAAACAAACTATAATTATGATCCCAGATAAACATCAAAATACGTAGTTAAATGTTAAAACGTATAAATATTAAAACAATAGGTATAGAATGTGACAAGTAGTATACATATTTTGAAGTCAGCCATGAAGGATATCAAGTAGAGTAAGTCAATGATATGTAGTACCACGTAGTGTAGGTATCTAAGCGTTCCACATAAAGCGTATTAGGTATTATAACTTTTTTTTATGCCAGACCAAATCGATATTAAGTAATCTACCATGTTTTAAGTCAGAAATAAGGGGTAAGAAGTAGTATAACTCTTATATCAGAAATCATGATTCATAAGTAGTGTAACCCGTTTAAAGTCAGCCACAACAACGATCAAGTAATCCACCTAATTTAAAGCCAGAATATATCTCGTTTTAAGCCAGTCAGGCTGGATTGCAAGTTTGACGTTTAATACGTTTAATCGCGTTAATTACGTTTAAAGTGTGCCATAGTATCATGTATATCTTATTTAAGTCAGCCATAACCAGTAACGAATTGTATAGCACCTTTTAAGTCAGACATAAATATTAAGAAGTATCATACCTCGTTTTAAGTCAGCTATGATAGATGCAAAGTAGTATAAGTTCTTTTGAGTCACCCATGTTTGATATTAAGTAGTATTCGCGATTTTAAGTCAACCATACCATATATACCCTGTTCAACGAGAGAACGAAATCGGCCGCGCAGATTTTTTCTTAAGGAAGGCGTCGATTTTTTCAAATAATCTGACCCAAGTGCTCTCAGAAATTTTTTTATAACCTTCATTAGGGCCGCCACTAAACCCTTGCCTGCGGGGGTCCTACGCCTACATTTCCCTTTCTTTGACAAGATGCGTGTAGACAGCGAAATTTCGTCTTTTCAGAAATTCGTTCTCTCGTTGAACAGAGTATAATAGCATCAAGCAACTTTAAGTAGAGTAAGTCGACGTAAGTCGGACAATTATTCCCACAGTGTTGTGGTGCATTTATGTACATATAGACATAAATCTCGAGAGACCTTCTGGAAACATTAGAAGAGTGCTCAACCGTAAGAGATGAATTTCTAATAAAAAAAAACGAACTTTTAACAAAGAAAGGAGAAATTTCAATCCAGAAGAAAGATTTTTCCGTCCAAATA
This sequence comes from Belonocnema kinseyi, assembly GCF_010883055.1. Classification (NCBI taxonomy): domain Eukaryota; kingdom Metazoa; phylum Arthropoda; class Insecta; order Hymenoptera; family Cynipidae; genus Belonocnema; species Belonocnema kinseyi. Next base: position 97,953,809 of record NC_046663.1, on the reverse strand, counting down.
GATGGATTTTCAACAGAATAGTTGAATTCTCGACCAAAAGATAAGACTTTTTAACAAAATATTTAAATTTTTTAGCTACAAAAATGAATTTGCAACCAACTAATCGAGTTTTCAAACAAAAAAGGTCAAACTTCAATCAAAACCAGTTGTATTTTCAAACAAATAGTTGCATTTTCAACCAAATAAAAAGTAATTTTTAACCAATCAGTTAAAATTAAAACTAAATAGTTAAACTTTAAAGCAAAAGAGAAGAATTTTCACAAAAAAATAGTTGATTGTTTTTAAATAACCGAATTGTTAATAAAAAAAGATTAAGCTTTACCGAAAAATACTTGTATTTTTAATAAAATAAATAAATTTCGAAGACAAAAAGACGAATTTTCATCCAAAATGTTCAATTTTTAACAAAAAGATACAACAAAAAAACATAATAGTTGATATTTGAACCAAAAAAAGATGAAATTTCTACTGAAAAACAATTGAGCGTGTGGATTGCACAGCGATCTTAGCGCTCGGACCAATTCACTGGGCTCACGGCCCTTTTTTTTCAAAGAAAATGACGAAGTCTCAACAAAAATGATCAATTTTCAACCAAAAATGAAACGGTAACATTTGTAATTAAACAAATGAATTTTTAACAAAAAAAAATTAATTTTCAAACAAAGAGGTGAACCTTTAACAACCTCAAAATCAGTTTTAATCAAGTATTTCGACTTTTACGAGGGGCTATTCACTTCGAAGTCCGTTGAAGTCAACGTAACGTTATTTCAGCAATGTCGTGCGACTTCGACCGTACTTTCGTGACTTCGTTTGACTCTAGTTCTTGAATTCGTTAGTTTGTTGACTTCGATGAATTCAAGCACAACAACTTCAGATAATTGCAACAATGTCCTATTTATATTTTGCTGCTAATTATTTGTGGAAAAATAATTTTTTCATTCTTTTTTTATTATTAAAGATTAAATGTCTCGATAACTTGAAATCAAATGAGCAACAAAACAATGTCAATGATAACGATATCAAAGAGCTAAATGGTTGAGAATTGGCTGCTTTAAAGCCGACAAATATTTAAACATAAAATTTGCAGCATTTCTTTCATAAAATATTTTTAGGTTTCTTTATATGGATGTCTTATCATCATGATATAAAGTTAGCGAAACATAAATTAATTAAAATTAATTCATTAATAATAAAATTAATTAATTAAAAAAGTGCGGAAATGTTACAAAAAAATAGGAGACAAAAAATTGTCAAATTACTGATAGAATAATTTTGGATTTTTAAAAATTTATTTCGCCAACTTGAGGGACGATTAATAAAATGTCATTAATTTCTTATGACATTTTAAAACCATGATTAAGAAATAAAATAGTCATTTTCAACACGTATTCAGAAATTCAAAAAAAAGTGCACATCCTCGAAACTTAACGGTCTAAATTTTCATCATCATTGAAACTTATGGTTGGGATTTTTTCTGAGGTTTAGTTTAAGAAAGAACATTTAATGGATTTTTTGCTATTTTTTACTCAAATAGTAATTTTGTTGATATAGTCAACTGAAAAACAATAACAATTTTATATAACGCTCTCGCTTAATACATTTTTTTAAATCCAGTAGAGTGAATGACGCCTGAAAAGACCTTGGATACTAATGCACCCAAGTGAGGAATTTCAAGCGTAGACTTTTTCAGGCTCTTTACTTGGGGTGATTGCTACAGATATTAACCAGCAAACTGGGTCGGAGCAGTGGTTGCAAAACGAGTGTGTTATTTAAATGAATAACACGATAATTCTAGATCAATCTAAAAATTCTATAAAACCTTCCCGCCATGCCTTCCTTTTTGTAATAATGATGATAATTAGAATAATAAAAATAATAATAATAAGAAGAAGAAGAAGAAGAAGAAGCCTTGGTGGCTCAGTTGGTTAGGCACTCGGACTTCACCTCAGAGGTCCGGGGTTCGATCCCTGAGCCGGTACCTCTAGAAATTTTTCAGTGTACCTTTACCGAGGTTATGGTGGTTCGTAACCCACCTTAAGCTGTAGGTCCCCCCCATCGTGTACTTGACTGCAATTCAGACCGTCAATGATGGGGTAAAAATCAGACTTTGTCCAATATGTCTGGGCTGACTGCTCTCATCAGATCACTTGATAAAATTATAAAAATGCGTCCGTGACTGATGATAGATACCGGGACAGCCCCGTGCAAAAATGATCAAATAAAAAATCCAACTCTAACCAAAAATGCCTTCGACATGTTGGGCAGTATAAGCCTGTGACAACATTTCAACACAGAAATGTTTTTTATGATAATAGAACAGAATAAACAGCGTTAAAAATCAGCAGGTTAAATTTTAACGGTAGTGACCCCAGATGCGAATTTTCCATTGGGCCAAAGTCGGGCCAACTTTCTCGGAGTTGGGCTAACTTTGCCAACCAGGCATTGGCCAACATACGGAAATGATAACTATGGCCCAACTCTGTTTTCCGACTATTGGCTACCATGGTTGGCCGAACCATGACTACTAGAAGTCGGCCGAAAAGCGAAATTACAACTTTGGCCCGACCATGTTTTCCGACTATTGGTACAATACCCATTACCAAAATCGGGCCAACTATGGCAATTACACGGAAAAAAATATCCATTAAATTTTATAGAACTAATCTTATAGTAGACAATACGATGGGTAGTTTCATAAATATAATACAATCACTGCACTGTTTATAATTGCACGCTATGAAAATTTTTATTCACCTTGGGGCTCGAACCCTATAAGTTTCGCATTCCTAATTCCTAACGCCTAAAGCCTCTCGGCTAGCCTAGCTGGAAGTATTACAACAAAAATCTGAAATATAACCGACAGCTGTGCATGGCCATCTGCAAATTTCTGTGAATCATTCTATAAAAAATATTGCTACGCTGATAATATATGTAATAATAAGATTGCAGATTTTTTAAATATTGCAAATTATTATTGAATATTTTGTGTGATTAAACAAGATTTAAACTAAATTAAAGAATATTTTAAGATATTATCAAAGATTTAAAAAAATCAATATATGATTAAAAATTTGTCATAAGGACAACCGCAGGATTTCGCCGGGAGCGGGTGCTAATCTGAGAAATTGCACCCGCTTCCAGCGAAATCGCGGTAAAATTTCAGC
>NC_046663.1:97934840-97950545 GCF_010883055.1 Belonocnema kinseyi | reverse complement strand
GAAATTCATTAGAACTCAAAGGATTTCTACAAATGTTCGAAGATTTCAAGATATTTAACAGACTTTAAAGAATTCAAGAATATTATTTATATTTTAAAATTTCTTTAAAATCTTAAAAGTCATTTAAATTTTACCGAAATTCCTCAAAAAATCTTCAAAATTACTTAAAATCTCTTAGACTCTTTTAAAATATCTAGAACTCCTTTAAAATATTTCGAAATCTTTTAAAATTCGTTTATAAATTTAAAAATTTTCAAAATCAAATAACTCCCTTTAAATCCCTTGAAATTCCTGAAAGTCTGTTTAAATACTTGAAAATATTTTTAAATTACATGAAAATCCTTAAACTCTTTTGATTTTTCTTTAAATCATTTAAAATGCTTTCTAAAATTTTAAATTCCTCTACTCACTTTTTAAACCATATTAAATCCATTGAAATGGCACAAAATCCCTTAAAATCACTAAAAATCTCTTGGACTCATAAAAAGTACTTTAAAGTCTCTAAAATTTCTTGATTCTTTTGCTTTTTTTAATTCTTCTCAAATATTTGAAACTTCTTTTAACTCACTTGAAATATTTTGAAATTCATTTAAATTTTTTTCTTTTATCATTAAAAAGACTTTTTAAATCCCTTTATGGCGATCTCTGGACCGACATTGGCCCAGAGTTGGGCCGGTAGCCGGCGTTACTCGTTAACGAAAGATATCCCATAGTTGCCCCGATGGTTGATCCATGTTTGGGCCATTGTTAAGCCCAAACAGTTGTTTAGTGAAATTTATTGGCTATTTAATAATTTCTTTATTAAGAAATAATCATTGATAAGCATTAAGAAAATGTCATTAAAAAATGTTTAAATTATAAAATTCCATATTTTATTTGTACCTTTGTTTTTTCTTGCAAAAAATACTGATGATAGATATCCCACAAAAGGTAAGTCTAACATAAAATTGTTTCAAGAAAAAATATCAATATTGTTTATTTTAATTATTAATCATTTTTTAGTTGTACAGAATTTTGTTATATGTGTCTTTACTGCATTCAGTTTCCCTGCTACTCCATCTGTTCATCCAAGCCATTTGAACTAGCTTTTCTTATAGACTTGCATGACTGTTTTCATAACGCATGCTTTTCTCTTATATCATAATATGCGCCCGATAATTATAGTCGGAAGATAACCGCGCCTGGAACAAAATTTGCTTTGGAGAATCGATGTAAGGGCACAACTTCACCCTACCGTTTGGAATTACAGCACGCGGAAGTGTCGATTTCGTCTGACTTCGTACTGACTCGTTACTGATTTCGCAAGACGCTACGTTCGTATTTGATGACTCACTACATTGTATGACGACTCTTATCTTAATTTACGACTTCTAACAGAGTTTTACTGACTTAGTCATAGCTACAACGACTTTAACGTTACGATTTCATGATTTTCATAACATTACCTGATTTTGTTAAGACTTCGCGCAAAATTCTTACGTTCGAAACGTTCGACTTCAGAGTGAATAGCCTCTCGGACTTTTACCCAAGTTATTGAATTTTCGATTTATAAAGAACAAATTTCAACAAAATCCTTAAGTTTAAACAAAGAGAAAAGTTTTCAACTAAAATTATGAATCTTCATCTGGAATAGTGAATTTTGCAGTTTAAAAAATAACTTTAACCAAAAAAATATGAATGTATAGCAAATAATTTAATAGTTCATATTTCAAATAAAAAAGATTTCAATTTTAAATAAAAAACAGTCCAATTGAACCAAAGAAGACGATTTTCTAATAAAATAATTAAATTTCAACAGTCTAAAAATGGTTTTTGTATTTAGATGAAAAAAATTGCTCTCTAGCTTAGATAAAAAACTATTTTACTACGCTATTTGACAAAATAATATCAGAACTCTTTAAATATTTTAGATGAATTTTCAACAAAAAATATTAACTTTAAAAAAAAGTTGTTTTTCTACCAAAAAGCGTTGAACTTTCAACCTGAAAGACGTTTTTTCGAAATAACTCAATTTTTAACAAAAAAGGCTTAATTTTAAACTAAAAATAAAAGAAAAAATGTGAGAAGAAAGGAACTGCAAAATAAGAAACAAACAGAAACACAGTAAGCCCCAGGAATAAATTTTATCTTTCAAAAACATAAAAACCTTGCATCACATTTATCTATCGAAAGATAAAATTTATCTGAAAAAAGATAAAGTTTCTCACGTAAATATTTTTTTGACATAAGTTATATGTCAGACAAAAGTAACGGACTGAAGATGGCTGAGGAAGAACCCTCAGCCAACTTCAGTCCCTTACTTTTGCTGAACAAATCTTCAGTTTTCTATCGACTCTGATGTAGACTTCAAAAATTGTAAACAAACACTATTTGATATAAACTAACCAAAGTGCAGACTGTGTATTCAGTAAGTGCAGGTGAGTGATTTTTGGGTTTAAAATTAGCGAAATTAAGTAAAAATATTTAAAATTGAATACCGCTAGGATTTTGACATTTATGAAGGACATTTTTTCTGTGAAAATTGACGCAGCCGTCTGAAATATAATCTATGTCAAAAAAACATTTACGTGAGATAAACTTTATCTTTTTTTAGATAAATTTTATCTTTTTTCAGATAAACTTGATCTTTCGTTAGATAAACGTGATGCAACGTTTTTATCTTTTTGAAAGATAAAATTTATTCCGGGGGTTTACTGTGAATGCAAAGCTACAAAACTTCATTTTTTTAAATTCCCTAATTTTTTATTTGCCCTGGCCATTAATATTCAATGACCAGAATCTGAATCTTGTGACATTTTTAACAATGAATATTTGATAAACGAAATTAATGAATATTAAATGAAAACATTTAAAATTTATTATCACTGATTTCCAGGTTATTCCTGACTTCCGCCAACTCTCGCATTAACTTTTTCCATGACGTTTAACAACATGAATCATATTTTGCGATTTTATTCGGAATCTAATACCTCAAATAGGCCGATAAAAAAAACTCCATTTGAGTTATTAGTTTGAAAATAAAACCATCAGATATAATTGGTCAGGGCACAATAGTAATGCATATGCGGGAAAGACAATTGGAAGAAAAAAAAAGGTAGAAAATAGAACGCCACGTGGAATTTATTGGTAATTGTTGGCGGGGGTAAAAGAGGTGGCAGTTGTGATTCGTGTTGGATGTACGTTGACTTTTTCAAAAAGAAATCAATAACTCGGTACTTTGACTTTAAAATTTCCCGCACGTTCCACGAACAATTTGATGGTTTAAAGCGATGAAAAGTATCGACTACGAAACGTGCTTCTATACACGGAAAAGTATCACTTTCACGAAGCGCATATAATGGCCGCTTTCTAACGCCTGAGTAAGACTCGTCGCAGGGTGCAAAAAAGTGGGGCAGAGGGTGAAGGAGAAAGAAGAACATATTTAAATAAACGATAGAATAGCATGCGAACACTACAATCGATAGATCAACCCTGTCGATGCTTCTGCTTCCTGATTATTGCACTTTCCTGTTTCCCGTTACATCCCAACCCTTAGCAAAGAATGAGGTCAACCATATATATGTATGCGCGTTTCCATGAAAAGTATATCAAGAAGAAATATAAGCTACAATGTTTGAAAAAAATAAACAAAATTTACTTTTTTGATACTTGTAACAGGCCATCCTTAAATTGTGTAATGGATTATAGATCCTCTTCAAGACCCCCCCCCCCTCCTTTTCACTTTGGCAAACCATGGAAAAATATTCCCAGAAATAATAACAAATGGTACATAAAAATAATGGAAATTTTTTGCATTTAAGATGCTTTGCAGGGGTTTTCCAATAGCATTGACAATTAAATACCAGAATTTTAATCTTGTAACATTTTAAAAATACGATCTTTTATAAATGGAATAACGAAATTTTTCAGAAACAAATGCCAACTTGTCAAATTTATTTATTTTAAACAAAAAAATGACTTTTCTTAAAAAAATATAACTTTTTAATTAAATACTTGAATTTTCATGATAAGAATATAAATTCCTAACAAAAAAGTGTAATAGTTGATATTGAAAAATTTTTGAAAACTCATCTCTTTCTGAAGAAATTTCATTTTTGGTTAAAAATGCAAATGTTTTGTTTAAAATAATTCTACATTGGTTAAAAATTAACTTTTTTGAGAAACATTTAACAGTTTTTCAAAGAAAATTCGTGTTTTCGGATCTAAGGTCCAAAAATTTGATAAATTTTTTCAAACTATTTGGTTGCAAATTTATGTATGTTATAAAAAATTCGTCTATCCTGTAAGAAACCTCACCTGTTTGCGAAAAAATGCAACTGTTTGGTTGAAAATGAATAATTTTTAGTTAAGGATTCAAGTATAGTGAAACCTTTCAATAGCCCTCCCTTCTATATCCCTTCCGAGAATTAACACCGCGACGCAGGTGGTATAACAGAAGCTGCGCGGGGTCTGCGGTTGTCACTCAGTCGAGCACTCAGACGTGAAGAAACAAAAGTGGAGCGGGCTATAATGAGTTAGTTCCCACCCACCATCATCCCAAAAAGCGGTACTATAGAAGAGTCACTGTATTCTTTTGTGAAAATCTAATTTTTAACTAAAAATTTAACTATTTCGTTGAAATTTTTTTTGCCGAAAATTCATATTGTCGGGTGGAAGATTCAAATTTTTTTATAGAAAATTAATTCCTTTATTGAAAGTTAATTCTCCTAAATAAAAATTTATCTACTCTACTCATGATTAAAAATTTAATTTTCTAGTTTAAAAATTCAACTATTCTGTAACAAATTTTAGATATGAAATAATGTAAACTAAAAAGTTAATCCAATAAAATGTGGACAAACATCACATCCATTGTTCAAACCATTTAGTTAAAATTTTATCAGGGACCCTTCTGAAACTCTCGTTTCAGTACGTTATCCAAAAAGTACCGATTCCTTCATTTCCTTTTCGTTACGTTTTAAAAGACGGAAACAAAATTAAAAACGAAATTTCTATAACGTCATATTTTACCCTTCTGGCTTTTAATTTTTACATAAAATGTACCACGATTAGAATATGCTATTTTTTAGAATTACGCGTATTTAAACAATTTCGTTATAATTTCGATATTTTAAATGGCGTAACCTAAATTAAGTGAATAATGTTACGTTTCGGCAGTATAGAAACACAAAGAAAATCACGGAAGCATTTTGTTTCGTTTCATTCGGGTCCCTGAAATTTATGTACTTGAATTAAGATTAGTCTTTTCGGACAGAAAATTAATCTTCTTTTTTGAAAATTCAACTATTTGGTTACAAATTTATGTTCAGTTTGGTTGAAACTGAATCCGTGTTGGTTAAGGATTCATCTATTTTGTTGCATACACGTCCTTTTTGGTCCAATTCAAATGTTTTTTTTTATATAAAATGAAAATAAGCGAAGAAGTTCAATAGTACTTTTTTAGAAAATACTAATTCACTATCAAATATTTCAAATTTTTACATTGAAAGCCTTGATAGTCAGTTTTATATTTAATACATTTAGATTTTATTATTATAAATAGCTTAGTTTCAATTGTCGTCATTTTAATTTTTTAAATAATACATTTCAGATTAAAATATTCTAAATTTTCTATCTTTCTAAATTTGCATTGTTCTAAAGAACAATGAAAAATTAATAAAACCCATTCAATTATATTTTATTTGAAAATGTTTCAAAATAATTAACATTCAGAACACAATATAAAAACAAACTATTTCGAATTGATAGGGTTGACAATGTGCCACTTCAAAAACTGGAATCATAGTGATCTTGTTCTGTATTATTTTATTTTAAATTTTCAATTCAATGTTTTAAAGTTATCTGATTTTCTGTTGAAGATTTAAAAAAAACCATTTACAATTGAAAAATATTTGATTGGAAGATCTCACGAATGAATATATAATGATCCTAAACGAAGTGTTACAAGTTAAACGATTTGAAACTAAAAACGTAGAAACTGTGTTGTTTAAAATCAAAACATATAAAAATATAACTATCCTAAATTGACACATAAATAATTAAATCATTTCATTAATTTGAATGGTTACAATTTCAGAGTTTTGAATATTGATTTTTCCCTTTCATAAGTTTTAATCATGAAATTAAAATAGAAACGGTTTAATTTTGAAAAGTATAATTAACCATCTAAAAACGGTTTATTTTTAAAGGTCTAAATCTACTTCAAATAATTAACATTCTTAAGGGTTTGAATATAAAAAAATTTTTCATACCAGAATTTTTGTGGGCTAAAATTTGGTTCAGTTCTAAATGATACTAGAATTCGTTTAAGTTTCAACCTTCCGATGTTAAAATTTGGAAGCATCTGAAGTAATTCAGAATACAAAATATTTTCTGACTTCAATGTTTACTTACTACTAGTTACCTATATCATTTTCGTATTCTTTTATACTTTTGTTTGTCAATGGCAAAAAGAGGCCCCTGACGCTAAAATCCTCGATTGAAAGAAAAATCAATAAGAGTGATTTGGTATAAGTTTGATCTTAAAATCACATACATATCAATTCATATCACTCGAAAGATTCTGTTACGGAACCAGAACACAAAGGTCCGACCAGTTAACGTGAAACTCCTCTATATGAAGGGCTATAGAAGAAAGGGCTATTGAAGGGTTTCACTGTATTATATGAAAAGAAAACAAGTTTAATCCATATTTTTTTCTAAAATATATTCGGATTTCTCTTTTAAACTTGGTAAGAATGAGCCTATATTAAATATTCGATATATATTCAATATATTGAATATAAATTCAATGTCCTAATCTTTAATTAACATGGTGAACTTTACACAAAAATTTCTTATGCTTTAAAACGATCTCTAAAAATGTCAAGATCCAGAAATAAGTTTAATTGAGTGGCAATTATTTTGTAATAATATTCTTTTCATCCTTCCTTAAAAACATTTTTCCAATAAATTGCCGGTGATCTAGTGCTTCGAATTGAGGACTTATATCTGACTTGTAACTGACAATCAAATTTAAATTTAAATTAGTTAGGAAAAACTTTGATAAGAAGCAACGACAAGGGTAAGAAATCAATAGTTTAAAAATTGGATTTCTATATATAGAATGATCATTAATAACATCATTAATAACAGTATTTCCGAAAGAATCTATATATTAAAAGTTAGACTAAGCGAGAGTTAAAAATGACAAAAAGTAACAAAAGTTTGAAATTAGAAAAAATGTATATTTATAAGATTGATTCATTTTGTGGTGTGTACTATCTGAACACCCTTAAACTACTTTAAAACCCTGTAATAGCACTTTGCAAAATAATTTAATTTAATAATATTAGCAATAAATCAAAGTCACGTATGGTTCATTTTTTGCAAGGTTATAATGAATAATTTATTAAAAGGGTTATTGACAGGGTATAAAGATGTGAGTAGTATTACTCATATGATATGTAGTTTGTATCGAATTCAACGAAACCGAATACTCCAACTTTAATTGAACTTGAATTGAATTTAAAATATTAATGCTTTCCAATAATATCAGGAATATTACGTCTGGCGGGAATTCTCGTTCACTCGCTATCACACCGTTAGCAGCTCCTTTCCTCTTTGTCCTTTCCCCTTTACCCACTCTTTCCACCATTCTATATTTCTCTCCTTTTCCATCCAATAGTTCGCTTACCGTCACCACCTCTCGTGCCTTTGAGCGGAAACTTCGTTTGGACGGTAAATTAATTAACTAATTAATTAAAATCTTGCTAAACACCAGTTATCCTATGGTAGACTTTGCGACAGACTCATGGAACCACGAAAGTGAGAAAGGACACCAGGGAGAATCAAATGTACGGATGAAACCCAGAACGGAGTCTGATTCAATTTCAAATGACTATTTATTAAATGGAGTACGTCGCATCATGTCATTTGATGTTGATCTTCAACGGTTTCCAATTACCTTTAATGTACTCTATGAATACTAAAGGTAATTAATATATTCAATAAAGAGGAGGTTTTGACAAAAAATACACTTTTGAAAAGATAAAACATCTGAAAAATTCGAATCGGAGTCTTCCAAATACAACTCAGTCTTTCAAAGACAAATGATCAGATGAAGATTAATTTATAATGAAAGTGTACTATCATTACAGGGTGCCCAATATAAATTTAAATGTTAACATTTTTTAAAGCTAACCCCTACATTTCTTCCTTTTGGTGAAAAAGTACTGCCACAAAATTTATTTTATTCTTAAAAGAATGGTTCAGAGGTTCCGCTAGATCATTGTTGTTCTAAAAAAGAATTAAATTCGTTTTTTGAAAAATAACAATTAAAGGCTAAAAATTTATTTTGCCACCAGAAAGTACTTCTTATGTATAAAGCAATAAGCCCTGAATTTTATGAAACATAAAAGAATGGGATATATTATCGGACTTAGAATACGAAAAAGTGTAATTGCATTACAATTAATGGTCTGAAATGACCTAATACTTCAATTTACAATATTTATACATAGTGACAAAAAAATCTTGAATTTCGAAATATAACTAAAATACAAATTTTTTAGAGTATAAAGATTCCCACAGCATGCAACTAATTTTCGATGAAATCCGTAAGAATTCCAGATGAATTTAAACTTATTCAGGATAATTTTATAAGAATTCAGAGTAAATTGAAAACAATTCAAGCAACATTCAAAAGAATTCATATGAATTCGAAAAAATTCAAAAACTTCTATTGATTGCAGTAAAACCGGAGTGAATTTAGAAGAATCCAGGGAATTTCAGGAAACTTTGCTGAAATGTGTAAGATTTCAAGGTGAATTTAAGACTTCAGGGTGAAGTAAAAAAATTATACAAAGAAATCCCTTTAATTGAGTAGAATTGCGTAAATTTAGAAGAATTCAAGTAAATTCCAAATTATAAGAATTCAAGGTGAATTTCAAATCAATTCGAATGAATGGCAAAGAATTTAATATGTTTAATTGATTTATACAAGACTATAGTCAATTCAGAAAAAATCAAGGGTATTCGATCAAATTTGATACGAATCTAAGCTAAATTTGAAGGACTTCAGGATAAACTCATAAGAATTCAGACTGAATTTGAAATTAATTCGAATTAACTGCAAAGCATTACAAAAAAATTACAAAATATTTCGTTGATTTCAGTTAAATTAGAGTGATTTAGAAGGACTCAAGCAAATTTGATGAAAATGATACGAATCTAAGACGATTTAGGTAATGATCCTTTAATTCATAAAAATTCAAGGCGAATTAAAAACAATTGAAGTAAAACTATAAAGAATTTAAACGAAATTGGAAAAAATGTTTTAAAATCCACTGATTTCAGTAAATTGGGAGAGATGTTAGAAGGGAAAAAATCAGGAGACTCTTACGAATCTCGTAAGGATTTGTGCGAATTGAACAAAATTCAAAAACCCAATGAATTTAACAAAAATTGAGTGAATTCAGATAAATATAACGGAAATGAGAAAAATTCGATTTAAATCATAAAGATTCAAGGTTAATTTGAAAAAAAATTCAAAATTGATTGAATTTTGAAAATTTAAAATGGATTCCGAGTAATTCAAAACAATTTTCAAAAAATGCTGGATCAATTAATAAGAATGCAGGGTGAATTTTAGATGAATTCAAAGGTACTCTAGAGAATTATATGAAATTGATACGAATTCAAGATTAATCATAAATAATTCAGGGTGAATTAAAAACATATAACGGGATGCAAACCATTTTTTTTTATCAAAAAAATTTCATTGAATTCATGTAAATAGAAGGGAATAAAAATCGTATACAATTCAAAGGAATTCAAAGATAACTAGAATGATATTTTCATTCAAGGAACGTGTCTATGTAACAGTGAATTTATATTTAAAATGTGATCAAATAATTAATAAAAGTTTACATCCTTTTAAGTGAATTATAGCTAAAAATACTTTTTAAAGTACTATAGAAATCTTTGAACTATAAAAAAGTTTTTTTGTATTTTAGAAATTCAAGATTGTTCAGTCACCCAGTATAAGTATTTTTAAATAATTCATTATGGAGAATATTGTCTTTATATTTTACGAAAAAATGTATGCGATTGCAGACCGCTAACCGTAGGCACTCACGAGTATTACGGAATGTTTCGTAAAACTAACCGGTCACCTATAGTCCTATAACACTACGGAAGCTAGTATTACGTAATTTTCTGTAACTTTAGCCCTAAATGAATTTTCGAAATATTCCATATTGGTAGGCAGTTCCTTAATTCTAATGAATTTACAAATTGTGTCACTCTTGAGTCCAATAATATTATTAACCCTTGTGGGCACACCCAACTTATCCACGTTCTCCGTACACCCAGGGTACCCGTGTACCCACCTCTCTTTTTAAATTTTTTAAATATGTATGCGATACAAATTTTTTTTCATTTATTCCAATAAATCAACATCAGAAGTAAGTGCCAAAGGCATTTTTAAAACTACACACACACACACACACACACACACACACACACACACACACACACACACACACACACACACACACACACACATATCCTGTACCTCGTTTAAAAGGAGATGCGAAGGTGTTGTCGTGAGTGGGTACAGCCTACGACATCGCTGTAGTCAGTGCAAATCGTCTTTTTCGGTGGTGCGGATGTGTAAATACAGATGTCAAGAATGTGAACAATAAAGGTTTTTATCATCTTAAATTTCATGTATCCTATCATTACTCAACCTATTTCACGTAAATAAGTCAAATATCTTGATAAAGAAGTTATAATCCACTCAAAATGGAATTTTTTCTATGGTGGGTACCCTAGTACCCTGGGTGTGTCCACCAAGAAGGTATACTTAAAGTCGATTATTTTTGCAAACAAAAAAAATCTTAAATGAACTATATGCACGCTTCTCTTACAATTGTACCAAATGAAGATGATCTGGAGGCCCGAAGCGGAAGTTTTTTTTTGTATTCCAGTTACAAGCAAAAACGTACAGTGGTGAGTACACGGGTACCCGGGTGTGCACACAAGGGTTAAACAACTTTTTTGTTTGATAAAATTTAAGGTTCCTTCCTCAATAAATAGCAAATACTTTTCGGTGGTGAAAGAATTTTCGAATGTGATCTACCAAGATGAAAATATTTGGATCGAACAGAAAAGCTTGAATAGAAAAAAGCTATTTAATTTAAAAGCTAGCAGGTGTTTTGAATAAGACTTGAAATGAAGAATTTTTTAAAAGGAGGTTTCGTTACCATTTAGGTAAAAAGTTCCCCCGCAGACAAAAGGGCTAGAAGTAATATATTTACCCTTAATTTGCAGTAAACCGGACGCTAAAATTTTTAGAGTGTGAAAAGCGCAAATTGCAAAAAATGTAGAATAGAAACTGAACTGAACCAAGGTTTGACCTACATGTTTGCTTTTTACGATTCTCTTTTCATTCCATTTTGCCAGTCCTCCTTCAATCCCATATGCCTTTCTTTCTATTTTACTCTTCCTCGCCTTCAGATAAGAAGCGAAGTACCCGCAGGTTATGCCTCAGGGCTACGTGCCAATTACCCACGTACTTCGTACTTGGGCGATATTTATGTTCACGCGTGACGTGTACTTTGAGTATATCGCGCATGGGGTCTAGGGTGAGGATCAACTACTAGAGAGGGAGAAAAATGGGTTTGAAAATAAGTGGGGATACTCATCCTCGGAAAATAGTGTCGATAAAAAAGTCGCTTCGATAAGATCGATGACGTTTATGAAACATCGATATCCAGCACCCGCTTACCTTGGCAATATAAAATCTTTGTAAATGAGAATCGAATTTAGGACTAACACGTGTCGTACTTTATATGTATACTAGCAATAATAACGAGATGTTTCTTGATTGCGTTGTCTAATTATCAAATTAAAATAATTTCCTCTAATAAAACGGAAATGAGGTTGTTGGAAATCTCATTTTGATTGTGATCTTCTTTGCGTTCTGATTTGGTACATAAAATGGTTTATGAGAAAGTATATTTCATTTCGATTTTAAAGGAATTTTTAAAATAGACACTAAGCTCGAGATCCATACAGCAGCTGTAGGATTGCCTAAGAATATCATTAGGATTTATTTTAATTGAGACGTAAATGTGTACCTCAAATCATATGTTAAAATAAATCTTATGATACCTACATCGGCTTGCATACAATTCTATAATAATTTTAATTTTTATCGGGTATCAGTAAACTATAACTTTGATTTAAATATAAGATTTTATCCTAGGAAGAATTAAAAGGAAATACATTCATAAGTCAATCCATGATTTGATATCGTAATAAGATGTTCGTAACCCTTAAAGGTCTCCTTACTTTGGTATACCGCTGAGGTCCTCATGGGGTTGTTGAGGTCCCCAGGAGTAATTTTTTATTGCGTAGAAGCTTTTTAATATTTTGACGTGAAATTTTGTTGGGCATTTCCTTAAGTGTCTTGTTATAAGATAATGTTACTTGTTAAATGATTTTTTAACTTTTAAATATTGAAAAAAAATTAAAAACTGATAAAGAACGTAATTCGTAAATTTCAGTATAAAGTGTCAGGGCACTAACGACCACATGGGGACCTTTAAGGGTTAAAAGACATTCTGCAATTCTGAATCATTCTGATATCCTCAAATTTCATCAATGATCTATTTTCAATACATTTGAAAATGTGCCAAATTGTTTAATTTTGACTGTTTGTAGTTTAAAATCATGAAATTTAGAACGCCGTTTAGAGATAGCTCTATCTTCAAGATTCGAAACTGAAGGGCCTTTAATTTCTGATGTGTATACTTTAAAGTTTAATTCTGAATCCCTTTTTAATAGTTAAATTTGGGATCGTTCACAAATGATGTCACGCTTTATTTCAAGCTTTTATCCCCCCCCCCCCCCCATACACCTTGTCACGCTCGGTCACGAATTTACTAGGCCCAACCTACAATATTACGTCACTTCTTTCGACCCCCCCCCCTTTAAATTTTTAAAAATAATTATAAAGTATTTTTCGGAATCTTCTCAAATATGAGAATCCAACGTTACATGAACATAATTAAAAATATAAACCTGATTATTAACACCATTTTATTCTTCTCAAAGAACATATAAAACAGCTAGAATATATATGGACTTAATACTTTTCAGGTTGTTAATTAAAAACAAGAAAACCCTCCGTGACTTCACGCGTAGAATGACTCGTCCCTCCATATGTCACGATTTGTCACGCTTGCTAAGACCACCCCCCTTCCCCCGGTGCGTGACATCATAAGTGAACGCTCCCTTTTGAAGATGTATGTATAAATTGTCTTAAATTTTGGTGATTTGAAAAATTAAAAATCAAGTTTTTAATTCTAAATTTTCCAAATTGAAGAAATTTCAAAGGTAAATAATTGAAATTACAGAATTTTAAATATTTTTAAACTTGCATAATTTTTAATTGTGAATTTTAAAAATTAAAAACTTGAATTTCAATGAATTATAAATCAAAGTTCTGAAATTTTTAACAGGTGCAAGCAAAATTCTATAAACTGCAAATTTTAAAAATTAAAATTCAAGTTTTCAAACGATCAATAAATACAAATCTATAAAGGGACGGAAAAATTTCAATAATTTTCCATTCTTTAATCAATTTAACTATAGACACTTAGCGAAACTTTATGGCTTCGAAAAGCATTGGTACTGAATTTGAGGCAAAATATGTGACTAATTTATGGAGATTTATCTGAAAACTGTTTGCAGTTAAATTTTAAGAGAAACTATAATTTTAGGAATAACCGCGATTCGTGTTCGTTATCAATAGGTATAGCAATTAAATTTTAGAGTATATATTCATGTCTATAAGTGAAACCCATTTTTTTTAATATTGAAAATCTAACAGAAATATTAAGATAAATTTATTTTAATTTCTCACATTCCTCATTGATTAATTGGTAAAATTGATACCTAAAGGTTTAATGCAAATTGATACTAAGTAAAGCACGTCTGCGATTAATATGTCGTCATAGTGATCCCACGCCATATAAACTACAAATAAACAAATAGAACGTAGCTCACCATTTATCTGGAAGTCGAGTTAGCGGCTAAAACGAAGGTAGCGAAGACGAGGCTGACCCCGCGGGCACTTTCCGTCTATTTGCTTTCATTCACCAAGTTTCCGGTAAGTTAGTTAAGTTATCTGTTTACCGCTCCGAGCCTCAGCTCGTTTCCAACCCTCTATTGCTTTGCGTACACGCATTTTGTAGTTCACTTTGCCTGGACTTCAATGAGGCAACTTCGTTACGGGCTGAAATTCTGATCTCGGCTCAGAACTGAACTGATAGTAAAGCAGTTAAAATTAAATTTCTAGAATCTAGAGGGAACCAGGGAATGAGAGAAGTTTCAGATTCACGTCTTACTTGAATGACGTTACAGAAACTTGTAAGTAAATAAATAAATAAATTACCCCAAGGTTTGCACACATAACCGGCGCTACATTACTGTTACCGACATTTATTGACGTTTACGAACGTTCGAGGGTCCATTTTATTCTAAATTAGGAAGGTCCCGGACAGATTTAGAAAGTCATCATTATTGTGTGTAAATAAATGTAGAAAAATGTGTAATTTAAAGAACTTTATGCCTCAAATGAACGGGATAGTGTACTACAGAAGTACTTTAAGTTTAACTTAGTTAAAACGGAGAAGCTTCGAAATGTATTAAAATTCTGGATTTGAACAGAGCATTTTCAATTTTTAACTCATTTTGAGATTTAATTGAAATTTATCCAGGTGAATAATGATTCTTAATGGAAAATCGAATTTTCCAAACCAAATTATTATCCTGTGTTGAAAAGAGGTATTTTCGAAAAGATGTAAATTTTTAATTGAAAAAGGTAGTTTTGCCAAAAAAATATAATTCTTACAATTGGTTGAAATGGAAAATTTTTCAAAAGAATAAAAATTCTGGATTTGAACATGTCTTTTTTCGAAAAAAATCAAATTTTAGATTGAGAAGTGTTTATAGCTTCCATTTCATACGTGTAAATCATTGATCATTTGAATTCAAAATTGTTGAATGAAACAACTTTTAAACTTGAATTTTCAAAGTTTAAAATTCAAGAGTTTCACTTTGAGTGCTTTCACTTGCAATTCAGTTTTCATTACTTCGAATGGAACAATTTTTAGATTTAGTTTTCGATTTTGTTAATATCATTGCCCGGGAAAAATAGGAAATGACCGGGAATTTGTATCTTGAAATAAAACGGTCACCCTGATATATTAAATTATAATTATCATTATACCTCCTAATATAAATTGTGTTTATAATATTTAAAAGATATCTTTACATATTTTATCTCTAAAATATTTCAAATTCTGTTTTATAAAATCTAAAAAATGCTCATTTTGTTTCTACCTTTATTCGCAATTTATTTTCTTACAAAAATTAAAAGTCTCGATGTGTGAAAATGCCAGTGTGATTATGAAAAATACATTAGCTTAATTTCATAAATATTTTGGTTCAGAGGAAAGCAGTCACTTGAATGTACCATTGCCTTTGGAATATCCGTTAAAAGATATCGCTGATGAACTCTTAAATGAATCTCCACATGAATTACAAGAAACTAAAGTGGGACGATGGTCGTGGGGGCTAAAGCGTAGGCTTTGGATCCACTCCTTCGGCTTGCGGGTTCGATTCCCGCCTCGCACTCTGGAAGAGTCTCGGTGG
>NC_046663.1:97927619-97934740 GCF_010883055.1 Belonocnema kinseyi | reverse complement strand
CCACCACCAAGTAAGTGTGTAGAGGGTGTGTAAAGGAATAGAGAAGGTGTAAGAAAAATGTAAACCCTTAGGGGACACATTAGAAGCTTCCATTCCAGAATTACAAGAAACTAAGCGGAAAAAAGTTGACGAGTCTTTTAGTGAAATCTTTAAAGGAGTAAGTGATAATATAGTGACAGAAAACAGTTTAATTCCGTATTCATTTTTATATAATCCGTTACATTGAACGTCTTTGACAGGGGTTGAAACAAGTTTTGCGTGGGACAAAAAGTGGCCGAGATATATTTAGGAATGTAATCAGTTTTTCGAACTGCAAAGGCGAAAACTCACAAAATGTGTTGTTGACTGTCAATTTGAAAATTACGCCGATGAAAGAGGCTTGTAAGTACCTGAAGAGTTTAATTTATGCATCAAAGTATTTTTTATGTATGATTGAATAACGGTGAAAGATTGAATTTTTGTAAGGAATATTGATGACAATTTTTCAAAAGGCAGCTGATGAAATAGTAAAAGAATTTCCCAAAGAGCTGGCTAATGTTTATTTTCTACCACCTAAAAAGAAAGCCGACACTACTCCTAGTACAAGTGCTAGCGGAAAACTTTACTCAAAATATTATAATCAGAGAAGAAGCCGAAACACGACAAAAGACTCGGGAGGTAAATGAACATTTATGAAAATTAATGAATATTAATTAAATTTTCTTATAAGTAGATTGTTTATTATTCAATTTATATTCACAGATATACGACTGACTCAATCCCATGTACCTCATAAGAATCACAGCAACTCAACCGATGAAGATATCGCAACTTCTTATCATTTTTTAAAAGGAAACATTGAGATATCACCAGAGTTAATTAAATGCTGGGAAACAACATCTGAATTGAGAAGAAACGACTTAGCTGATAATGTCGAAATAGCAAAAAAAAACTGAAGCGATATACCAGCACTTGATACAAGTAAAGAGTATAAGCTACTTTCGATTGATTTTCAGATTTTATATCCTGAAAATTCTGATAAATTATATCAAACATAGGGTCATTTTAAGAATAAAACTGTTGAGTTGTGTTTACAAAAGAAGTTAACAACAGAAGATGTGGCGACAGAAAACATAGGTATGAATGTAAATATTAAGTTTCCATTACTCCTAATTAATTTTCTTTTGGTGTTTGCAAACAATTTAAGTATGACATGACTTCAATTATTTATCACTATAAGGAAACGCACATTTATTTAATTTTAGCCATTTAATAGTTACACAACACTTGATGCTTTTACGAAATAGTAGAAATGTTCGAATTGTTTATATCTAAATAAAGCTGAAAAGTCCGACTTCCTTTACTTTATCTGTCGCAAGTTGTTTAGGTGTAACAGTTACATAAGTTTCAACTTTATTATAATTTAAAATTTCATAAATTTTATTTTTTGCATATAAAATTATTATTAAATCATGGAAAAATTCACACCATTGACTTTTCGGCCATTCAAAACCTTTTACGTACAGTGGAGAAACATTAATTTTTTGTAGATTTTAACTGAATTATTTTATATTTTGGAGTCAAGCAGCTACTTCCTTATCGTTAATTCATTCATTGATTTATTCCCAGATTTGTTGGCAGTAAAATATCTTCCGTTGTTGTTTCAACCAGTAACTTGTCGATCAAAGAAAAGTGGTACTGATCATTCAACTGGCAAAGAGAATACGTTTGATAAAATCAACGTATCACCGCCTGATCCCAAAAACGTGAAGGAACGTGGACAAGCATCAGTTCGTACAAAGACTAAACAGCTACATGTAGACTTTTTTGTAGAAATGGAGGTACCGAAATTTTATTTGTTTTCTTTTTTGACCCAGATTTTCATTAAAAGAATATTTTATTATTATGAATAGTATCTAATTTTTTTTTTGGAAGCAAATATTTTAATTTTCTGTAAAGTCATTATTAGGAGAATTTACAAAATTCTCGAAACATCGACAATAAAAATACAATTTTTGGTTAGTGGACATCGATTCCTTATTAATCTAAATCATATATTATGTTATAGAATGCATCACAGTTAAGGCCACTCATTGCAGAAAAAAAGAATGAAGCGAGAAGAAATTCATCGACAGTTCAACCATTTATGATTGGCATTATCGGCAAAAAAGAAAATAAAGTCATACGTGGTACTCAATGAGATTATTTACGATGTTGACAGTATAGTTCATGCGGTTGATACTTGTTAAGTATTTTTGGTTTGGAAGCTGAATATCCTATCGCGTGCAAACCAGTGTGGATGTTTACTCAAAAGTATATCTACGAAATCGAGTTAGATAAAACATACACGACTGTAGAAAGCGTTATAAGTGACTTTCAGGCTTAGCGTTAAGCAAGTAGTTATTCATTAACTTATTGGTAGAAGCTTACGCTGCCCATTTCAATTGTTTTTCAACTTATTTATTTTTTTCTTTTATATCATTTTTACATTTCAGAGCATAAAAATGGCTCTGTTAAATCACATTTTAAGCTTGTTTAATGGTCTTCTTCAAAAGACTTTTGTAATATACGTAAATTTTTAAAGAACTCAAATTACTTTGCCAAATGATCTCGATTGTGACTTTAATGCTAGAATAAGTATAACACTATTCAAATATCTTAAAAACGAAAACAGATAAAAATATATGTATAACCAGTGAAAGTTGGGGCACTAAATTACGCAACTTTCTCTTATTGCAACTATACATGTGGCTATTTTAGTTTTCAAGATATTGACGAGTCTTTCTGGCGAAAACGAAGTTATGCAGACCAGCGTTTTATGAAGCGAGTTTACTTACTGAATATGGTCCCTCAAGTTGTTCAAATGTTTTTGCCTTCAGTGGAAATGGATACGAGATACTGTGATTAATTAAAATTGCTTTAAGGGGCGTGTAAAACTTCTTATGTTTGAAAGAGTTAAATGTTTGAAATTGTTTATTACTCGAATTGTTTAAAATGATTCGTCAAATATGTATGCGTCTTTTCCAGTCAAGCATTTCTCTAGAAATACATATAGAAATGAGACATAATGTTAATTATTCACGTAAGACAAAAAATGACGAAAAGGGAAACAATTCGAAAAAAATGAAGTTAGATCCATGTACTGGAAAAAAAACTTACTATTTTCGTCAGACAAAAAGTTTAAATCTAACGTTTCAGATATTCAGGTTGAAAAACACAATGAAGTTTGTTCACCGAAAGATGATTTTATGTTAAAAAAGAATATTTCTTCTGATCTAGAGTATGATGTTCTATATCGAATTGTATCTTTATATAACGAGTCCCATATACGACTCGACTATATGTGAACAATTTTGTAAATAACTTGACTGATAGAGTAGAAGGATTGTTAAAAAGATTATGTACCACAATTTCTGGTATTTTTACAAAAAATAATTGCACAGAGAGAGCCCGTCAAGAAACTGACGATGAAATTCAAAACGCTCTTTCAATTTTCCATTAAAAATATATTTTGATGAAGTCGAATTAGGAAACGAGCAAGGCTCTCATGCTACTATCCACAAAGTTGGATCTATAGATGTTCAAATAGCGTGTTTGCCCCCAAAACAACAAGGATCTTTGGAAAATAATTTTTTAACACAACTTTTTCATGCATCTGACATGAAGGCAGGTAAAAGTCGTGTACTCTTTTCAAATCTGATTGACCAATTAATAGACTTGGAAATAAATGGAATTGAAATAGATTCTGGGAATGAAAAACAAACAGTTTATTTATGCATTGCTCTTTTTATTGGGGACAATTTAGGTTTGAATCAAATTCTTGGTTTTACAAAATGTTTTAGAGCCAATTATTTTTGCCGAATATGTAAAATGCATCGTCATTTAGCCGAACGCCAAACAACTGCAGATAATAATTTGTTGCGAAATCAAGAAAATTACTTCGTTGATATTCAAAATAACAATCTTTCAAAAACTGGCATCGCGGAAGAATGCGTATTCAACAGGATTCCATCATTTCATTGTGGTGAAAATCCGTCAGTTGATTTGGCTCATGACTTTTTTGAATGTGTATGTGAAACTGTCACAGGTGAAACATTTCATCAAATAATCATCATAGACAAACTTTTTCGTATTGACGAATTTAATGATAAACTGAGTAGCTTTCCTTTCCCGAAGACCAGTGTAGGCCATCGTTAATGACTTATGTAAATATACAAGCTAAAAAAATTAAAATGTCAGCTTCAGAAGTTTTAGCATTCTTTATAAACGCGGAAGCTATTTTTAATGATGTTGTTCCGCAGAATTACATCCATTGGCAATTATACAAACAAACTGCGAAAAATTTTTGCAATTGTAGTGTCGCCTTACATAGATATCGAACGTTGCGAATATCTAAGATGTTTCATAAGCGAACATCATCAACTTTATACTGATTTATACGGTATATTAACACCAAAGTTGCATTCTTTAACACACTACCCAGACAAGATTCTGGAAGTGGGGCCATTAACAGGTATTTGGATTTTAAGATTTGAGTCGAAACACAGAGAGATAAAACAAGCTTCTAATTCCGTTGCAAGTCGAATTAACATTTGTAAAACTTTGATTATTAAACAACAACTAAAACTGTGCCTCCGGTACATAAAAAATGTTGACTTAGAAGTAAATGTGACTCACTCCTTCAAAGCTTCACTATCTAAGTTCTTATCGCAACCTAATGTCTCGTATAGTAAAAAGTCATCTACCATCAAACTATGAAGTTTGCAATAGGCTAGAAAATCAAAGCACGACTTATGGGGTTGGCAATTTTATCACCATTAACACAGATGGCATTGATCCATTGTTTGGCAAAATTGATAAAATATTGATTCGGAATTCAACCGAAGTACAATTTTTTTGTATTATTTATGAGACAATGGGTTACAATGAACATATCAGTGCATTTGAAATTGAAAAAAGTACAAAAAGCGAATTTATTAACCAATCAAAATTATATTACTTTAAACCATTAGCTTCTGTTGTTAGAAAAAATGAGACTACTACAAAGATTTTTGTAACCCCAATGTACGAGGTGTGTTCAAAAAGTAAGGTGACTTTTCAATTTTCGCGGGCTACGTAAATTCAAGTTTTAAATTTTTTGTTTTGTTGTGTTGGTACACTCGTCACGATCATATGATCACAGTTTTGACTATATAGCTCGTGTTGTTTTTCTGGCAGAGGCGTAAAAGGTTAGAAGGGTTTGGTGTGCTCGGCAATTTTCTTCTTTCGAAAAAAATGGAGCAAAGAGTTTGCATTAAATTTTGTGTGAAAAATGGAATCCAGTGCTCTAAAACTCTTGAAATGTTTACAGTTGCATACGGTGAGACTACTCTGAGTAAGAAAAATGTGTATAAGTGGTACAAGCTGTTCCAAGAAGGCCGAGAGGATGTCGAAAACGAACCTCGCCTTGGACGTCCCAGCTCGTCAACAACAGATGAAAACGTTCAAGCCGTGGAAGAAATGGTGTTGAAAAATTGCCGAATTACCATCAGAGAAGTTGCTGAAGATGTTGGCATATCGGTTGGCTCATGCCATGCTATCTTTTCGGACGTTTGGGGCATGAGACGTGTGTTAGCGAAATTTGTTCCAAAACTGCTTAATTTTGATCAAAAGATCCACCGCATGACCATCGCTCAGGAGATGTTGAATGAAGTCAATAATGATCCTGATTTTCTCAAAAGGGTTATAACTGGGGATGAATCGTGGGTATATGGTTATGACGTCGAAACTAAAGCCTAATCGTCACAGTGGAAGCATCCTGAGTCTCCAAGACCGAAAAAAGCACGTCCAGTTCGGTCAAATGTGAAGGTTTTGCTCACTGTCTTCTTTGATTACCGTGGCGTAGTGTATCAGGAATTCTTACCACAAGGTCGTACGTTATGCGCCGTTTGCGAGAGGCGATACGCAAAAAACGTCCGGAAATTTGGAAAAACAATTCGTGGCTTTTGCATCACGATAATGCACCTGCTCATTCATTGTTGCTTGTGAAAGACTTTCTGACCAAAAACAGCACCACAGTCATGCCTCAGCCTCCATATCCACCGGATTTGACCCCCAGTGACTTTTTTATTTTCCCAAAACTGACGAGACCCATGAAAGGACATCGATTTACAACGATTGAGGAGATAAAAATTGTATCGCTGAAAGAACTCAAGGCTATACCACAAAATGATTATCAGAAGTGCTTCGATGATTGGAAAAAGCGTTGGCATAAGTGTATTATATCTGAGGGGGATTACTTTGAAGGGGACAACATAAATATTGAGGAATAAATTAATATTTTTTGAAAAAACCATAAAGTCACCTTATTTTTTGAACACACCTCGTAATTGTATTGATTAAACATTGTTTGGACATTAAAGCCTATGTGTTCTAATTTCGTTGTAATCTTCACTTTATGTTAAATCAGGGTGGCCGCTAAACCGGGAAATCAGGAAATGACTGGGAATCTTTTGAGACCGGAAAAAAACCGGCAAATGACAGTAAATTTATGTTTTGACCGGGATTTTTACAAATATTTAGAAGAAAAATCTGTCCAACTTCGAAAATCTTATACTTAAAAAATTTTCTAATTTACATTTTTATTTTTAAGCTTACGTTTTTTATTTAAAGAATTTTAAAATGCAGTCCTGAAGACTTAAACAAGTAAAATGTAAAAGCGTTTAAAGTAGAGAATTTTTTATAAGAACCATTTGAAAATTTGTTAATTAAGACAAAGGACAATTGTTTAATATTTAGCAATATTTGACTTTTCATTTAAAACGATTAAATGAAAACCAAATATTTAAAAGTATACAAATTGAAACTGAATTATTTAACTGGGAAAACTTTAAATCGTTAAAATTTTGAAGAATTGGAGTAATTTAAAGAAAATTCCAGGATTTTCTTAAAATCGTAAGAAAAATTCGATTCATTTTAACAGATATTTAGAAGTGGGAAAAAATGAAAAACTATTTAAGATGAAAATAATTTGAGAAGAGTTCCGTTTTAAACAAATTAAATTTTTTAAGTCTTAATGTTTCTACCTTAAAATTGCTTGAAATAATATAATTTTGAAAATTTTAGAATTCATTGATTGATTCATTAATTTATAGAGCATTGGA
>NC_046663.1:97900133-97927519 GCF_010883055.1 Belonocnema kinseyi | reverse complement strand
GAATCAAAGTTGTTGAATCAAAAAAACTTTTAAGTTCAATTTTAAGAGTTTAAAACTCAAGATTCCATTTTGGGTGCTTTCATTTGTAATTTATTTTTTATTGCTTCAAAAGGAAAATTGTTTAGCTTTAAAATTCGAATTTTTTGAGTGTTATTGACCGTGAAAAATGTTTGGGAACCGGGAAATAAACCGGAATTTTTTCTTCGATTAAAACTGTCACCCTGTGAATGCATATTTTTATTATTATATATTATTTTTATAAATAAGAATAGTACATTTTGATACGTGTGTAAGAGGTGATTATTTACCGATGAGACGTTTTTCGCACGAGCGATGCGAGTGAGAAAAGCCGCATTCGCTAAAAATAACCTTTCACACAAATATTGAACAGTATTTAATACGACGAAAGGCGAAAAAATCATCTCAATTTTGAGATTTTGAGGTTAGAGTGGTATAAATAATAATTAAATTACAGTATAATGCAAACAAATTTAACGAAATAATACTTAATTATGACTGTCGAGTTGTGATATTTGATTTTCATAACATGTCTTTATAATAAAATAGGCGAATACGGGTTTATATCACCTATTCTTGACTTTTTGCATTTGCATTCTCGATAATACAAACATAGTAGTATGAAATAGCATGCCACAATGTGACAACATAAACTTAAATCCTTACGTTATAGATTGCACAATTATGCGGTATATAATGTAAAAACTTGCAATGTACGATATCACGATTTTACGATATTATAATTCGATAATTACGCTATATAGCGCAGGAATTGTATATATTGCAATTCCTGCGATATCATTTTCTCGGTGTATAGAAAATGTAAAACAAGTAAGAAAAAATATTATTAAATATTAATGAAAAAGACAAAACTCAATTAGGAGACACCTAAATCATATCTCTTTTTTTAAATTTTTACGCTGAAAATAAAAGGTAAAGCCTAGTAATCTGCGAATTTAGTTTCAAAAAACTGTTTTTTTCTTATCAAATAAATCACTCTAATACCTCCGTTGTAAATCAAATAAAAGCTTGCAAAATGCGGGGATGAGACTTCAAAACATTAAAATGTTTTCTTTGATAAATCAAATAAAAAATGTCATATTTTCTAATTGAAAATAAATCACACATACTTTCTTCTACCATTTTTATATTTTTTAAGAAACGGGAAAAATGAAAATGCATATGAAGGCAAATCAGAAAGTTTAATTTATACTTTATTAAAAAAAAAGAACTAACTGTAAGTACTATCTCATCGGCTATTGCCCTATCCTATATTTTGACAGGTAAGTCAAGAGCAGAATTCGCTGATAAGCCCTAAATCCAAACTATCGCCATAACTCGATGCCGCGCGGTGTTTTATCGTTAATGAAAATCGAAGTTATATGCCCGGGAAAATCGGCGCTTTAAACCAGTTGGAAAACGAGCAGCTTAGTGGAAGTCGTGGACGTAGATCAAACAGGACGGCGTTGGCTTTTAGAAATTAGCCTCGCTCGATGATTCGCGAACGAAATCGAAATTATATGCGTGCGCGGGATCGTTAAGGGATTCAAAATGTATTTGTATGGGTATAATATATACCATTATCCGTATGTACAGGGGGTTGCCATTATTAGGAGTACACCTACAAGTGAAGCAATACAAACCGAGATTCCCACATAGTGCATGAGTTTCCGATGGACCACCCGATTTGTTTATGCCAAAGAGGATTAAAATAATGCCCCAATGGCCCCGGTTCGCCGCATTGGGTTATAGAGACGAAGAGATTTAACCCCGTGCAAATTACATGCGCATTAGCACCGGAAATACTGTGTATCCGGTCGCTTATACACGCGATCCCTACCAGGGATGCACAACCTATTTGTCTTTCCAAAAGCACGTTCAGTGTGTCGGGTTAACGCGAATATTGGCTCAACGATTAGCAACCATGAATGTGTTTGTGTGTAATTATAGACACATGCACACCCACTTACGCCAGGAGCTTTGTTTGCATCGATTATGAGGGAAAAATATCTGGGTTGTGGTAACCAGTTTGTATTATAAACCAAAGAGATTAGCTTCATTGTCTTTATGGCAT
The DNA here is from genome assembly GCF_010883055.1 of Belonocnema kinseyi. Taxonomy (NCBI): domain Eukaryota; kingdom Metazoa; phylum Arthropoda; class Insecta; order Hymenoptera; family Cynipidae; genus Belonocnema; species Belonocnema kinseyi. Next base: position 97,925,427 of record NC_046663.1, on the reverse strand, counting down.
TCATTTCGCGGCTCACACGCATTACCCTGTGATTTCGGAAATGGATCATTGCTGAAAAATAGGTTTGTGCAGAGAGGAAGATTTCATTATGAGGATGACAGCAAAACTTCATGTTCAAAATTCCGTGACTTTTCCCTGCTTTTTCCCTAAGTTTTCATTTGCCATGAACATTATTATTTAAAGGTTAAAATTTTACTCATGTAATATTTTTAATATAAAATTCTTTATATATGAAAAATAAAATAATTTTGAATTTTAATTTACATATTTTAAATTTATAATTGTCAGTGCTGTCAAAGCTTAATTTACCTAACAAAAGTAAAAGTGAATAATGTGCAGTAATAATGTGACAAAAGTATTCGACGTATAAGACTTCAAAACTTCAACAAAATCAAGGTTAATTTAAAAGAACTCAAAAGCTTTGGAGGAGTGAGAAGATATTATTGAATCCAGCAAATTTTTAATGAGTTTTTAGAAAAATTCAAGGGTGTTGAAAAGAATTGTATAAGAGGCCAAAGAATTCAAGGTGAACTTTAAAAGTAAGTATAAAAAAATTTAAAAACCATTGAATTGTCTAGGATTGAGTAAATTTACAAGAATGTAAGTGAATTAAAAGTATTAAAGAGAATTCTAAGGAAGGCAGAATAATGAAAAATCTCTTGCGATCTTTCAAACCCTACGAAATCCCTCACATCTTTTGACTAAATTCATTGAAATCCATTAGAATATTATAAAATCCTGTGAAATTCTATAACATCTGATGATTCTTCCTAAAGTCCCTGAAAATTTATTAAAATACATTGAGAGCTTTTAAAGTCCCTTGAAACCATTTAATCCTCGGAAATATTTAAAAATTCTACCAGACCTTTTGAAATTATGAGAAAACCATTACCTTCTATCCTTTGAAACTTTTAGATCTTTTGAAAAATTTGTAGAAACACTTGAAATACCCTAAAATATTTAGTTTTTGAAATCAGTTGAAAATTACATGGAACCTTTTAAAAATCCCTGACAAAATTAAAATCCTTTGAAATATTTTTAAATCTCTTGTAATTTTTTAAAGCTCTTGAAAATGCCCTGGACACATATAAAACGATATCGCATGAATTGCAATATATACCGTAATTCCTGTACTATATATCGTGACTATCGCATTATAATAGCGCAAAATCGTGATATCGCACATGGCAGGATTTTACATTATCTGCTTGTACGTTATCATATTGCGCTTTATATCAATGCAGAGGTTTTTTGATAGCATTGTGTGATATCTTTTTCTCCGTGGAATCTTTTAAAATAGCCTACAAAATTACAAAATTTTTAAAATTTCGTTATATCACTGAAATCAATAAAAAATTTCTTGTGATCCTTTAAAATACCCTAAAATATTTTCAATTCCTTAAAATCTTTTGAAATCCGTTAAAATTTTTAAGATCTCTTGAAAATAAAGTGAAACTCTTCTATAGCGCCGATTTTGGGGCTGGCGGTGGGTGGGAACTAACTCATTACAGTTCGCTTCGTTTTTATTTGTTCACGTTTGAATGCTTGACTGAGTGAAAACCGTGACCTCGCGCGGCCCCCTCCCTCGCAACTCCTGTCATACCTACCAGCCACGCGGCGTCCATTATCGAAAGGGCTATAGAAGGGAGAGCTGCTGAAGAGTTTCACTGTACTTTGAAACTTAAAAAAAAAACAGAATTTATAAAACCTTTTACAATTGCATAAAAATTATTTTTTTGGTTTGTAAATAATGTCTTTGAACCGTTTCAAAAATCTTAAAACAGTTCAAATCATTTGTAGTCTTAAGCAATTTTTTTGAATCCCTGGAAACTTTTTAAAGGTCTTAAAAGTTCTTTGGATGTTTCAAAAAATACTCCAAAATACTGTGAAAAACCTTAAAATTATTGAAGTCCATTGAAAATTCTTCAGAATCTTTTAAAATATCCGAATATATTGCAAGTCTTTTGAAGTCTTTTGAAATCCATTGAGACTTTTTAATGCTCTTGAAAAAATTTGTAATCCTTCGAAATGCTATAAAATTGTAAATCCTTGAATTTGTTTAAAATAGATATAAACCTGAATTCAATAGTGCTTAACCCTTTGGTTCTCTATTTTAATTTATTGAAATGAAAATGACTAAAATAATCTCTTCATTTTTTAAAGTGACTACAGTGTCTTTATATTAAAAAAGTGACTAAAAGTAATTTAAAACAAAAAAATATTAAAATTGACGCTGCGGCAGCCCTGATTTTTTTTACTTATTTCCCAATCTCTACTTTTCCCTGACTTTCCCTAACCAACAAAATTCCCTGAAGTTTTCCTGTTTTCCAGGTTTGCCATGACCTGAGATCATCCTGAATATAGAGAATTTATTATCTACATACGCAGATATCGCGAATTTTAAAGAAACACCAAATCTTGAAATAATCCAATATTGATGGTTAAAATTTGTTAAATACAAAAATTAAAGATTTAAATACTTTAGAGTTTTTTATGTTTTCTGCTGAAAGCTAATGATTGGTTATGACAAAGTCGGATTAAAAAAACAACGGAAAAAGTAGAAAGAATATGTATTTGCACCTGTCCATGGAAAAGTAAATGCAAAAGCCTAGGCAACCATGAAATTAGAATTCACAGGATTTACTAGTTATTCAAATATTCTGCGCCCGGTAAGCTACGATGAATACTCAGTGTTCGAATTTAATCCTTTCTGCAGCCCGCCCTGCAACCACATATAGCCCTCAATTTGAAATGTGATTTTATAGTCAACTGCAATTTCCCCCTTAAAGTTCCGGCAGCTTTTTTACAGTGCACCCTTGTCATCCTCCATCTAAAATTCATTTTATCGTTCACTCAGGTATCAGGGAAAAATGCATATAAAAAAAGGAATATATGATTTATAAGAAAAAAAGCTATAAGTTTCTTTGAGAAGACACTTGTTGTCACACAAAATATTTATGAAATTTTGAAGAAGTTTTATACGAGATAGAAAATTTATTACACTTCCAAAATTCGAATTTGCAATTTATTTTAAATAATTACAAAAAATCATCAATGCGTTCTTTATGAGGAGGAAATATATTTTTTAAACAATCATAAATTAGGGAGCAGAGTACTCATCAAATAAAGTACCACATAACTATAAATAAAAAAAACTAAAACACCCGAGGTCAAATTCACAACTATTTCGACTTTTTAAAGAAATGTTCTCATTTTACTTCATATTTTCCTCCATTAATCTGTACTTGTTTTCACATTGATTGTAAGTAGAGATATTTTCACATATTTATAATTTAAAAAAATTGAACTATTTAAAATTAAATTGTTCGAATGTGAAGCCTCAATTGTTAAAAGAAATTTCATTTTTGAGCATTTATTATTTAAAATTGTTGTTGTGTCTTTTAATTTAAATTCTTTTATTATATGTGCCTCAGTTGTTGATCATTTGTTTTTTACATATTTAAGGCAAAAAGACGGAAGTTTTTAGAAAAAGAAGAAAAATAGTTTAAATGCTTGCGCGTAAAAAGCCTATGTAAACATGTAAATCAAGTACATCCTGTTTAGTGTCGATTATATATTCAGATGATGAAGTTCCAGAACTAGAATTATTGCGAGCGACAGAGAGAAGATAATACGGAAGATGAGAGGGTTGTTCTCCTTTGTCGTGGATCACTAAGGGTTGGATAATTGATTAACTGTAATTGTCGATTCAGTGATTCGATTGTTTCGACAAACTATTGCACATCGGCTAACCCATCGCTTAGTCGTTAGAATATTGATACAATAATACAATATTCAATTAGGATGGACCTATTTATTGGTAATAGAAATATAACTCTCTTCCCTCAAAGAGACGAAAAATAATAATATATTTGAACTGTTTGCAGTCATATCGAAAATATTTTTGGTAAAAGTACCAAAAATATACGAGTACTTCTGATGAATGATGACTTACCTGATTTTTGCCCTTGAGGACGAGGACGTTGGTAACTCGACCAAATGGAATGCCCAAGTGAATAATTTCAGTCTCCGATACTTCATTGGGTATGTTTCTGATGTGTATAACCTTCGATGGCTTTCCACTGTGAGTTTTGTCGAGTTTGGCCTAAAAATAAAATACAATAATCGTTAATAATAGTTAATAGAAGCACAGTTAGTTTAAAATATTTTTGTAAAGTTTCAGGGCAGTTAATCAAACTTTACAAAAAAAACGCCCAGGCTTTTTCCCGGGTTTCCCGACCGAAAATTACGTTTCTCGTCGTTTATTTTTAAGCGTTGATATTCATAATGATTGAATACTAATTTCTTTATTATTATATAAATCTAAAAAACATATTTTGGATTTTCGACATGATATCCACTCTCCGAATTGATCGAAAGTGGGTAAATTTTATATTTGAAGACAAAATAAGACAAAAGACAAAAAGCTTCTGCTGGAACTCTTCAACTAAAAAATTCACGAAAAGCGGGTTTCAATTTTATTTTCAAAATATTTGGAGTATTCCTAAATTATAAATTTATTTTGCCAACTATTAGTAATTAATTATATAAATTTAAGTGACCTATGTATAATTACTTTTTTACATGTCTAAAAGGGAAGTTTTCGTTCTCAAACATAAAAGGGACTTTAGTACCATTTAAATAATCCACCGAACCAATTATAAATTATTATAGTAAATGTACATTATAACAAGAACATTCCAAACAATTTTTTTGAAGAGCCAAATGAAAATGATAGAAAAAGTAAAAACGAATCTGAAAATTTCGTGGCTGTTTCCCGGCTTTTCCCCGATGTTCAAAATTTCTGGCTGATACCTGGTTCTCCCGGTCAGTGACCACCCTGAATTTAGATCATAATTATAGAGATATAGAAAATGATAGACAAAATTTTTTATTCTATGATAGGTAAGGATCAAGACATGAAACTACATTAATATTCACATACAGTGACAGTTCATAGATATATTTTCGGTGAGAAGCTCGAAGCTGGATAACATAATAAAAAGAGGGGAGGGTTACAAGGTTCGAAGGGGGTGGATGGATAATACCGTCTCTTATCTCTCAGTAAGAAGCACGTTTTCCGATCAGTTAAACCCGACTAAACCTCAACAACGATTTTAAGAGTCTCGTCGAGCGAGTGGAAGGATAAAAGGGTGGAGGCCATAAAAGGAAAAATAGCTAAGAAGATGTTAAGATGGGGATGGGTTTGAGTAGATTTTAACGGAAATGCGGTACGAAGAAGGAAGAACCGACAGGGGTTGATTTGCAGCGAAGTTGACTAGATTGAGCCTTGATTGAAAACTCTGCCTTCATCAACAAGAGCTTCGATTTAAATATAAGAGAAACCAGTACAAGGTGGATACCAGTATGAACTGAATAATCGAAAATGTGACTGGGTTTTCAAGAAAAAATTATGTAGTATTTTTTTATGAGTTGCAATAGTACAATATTTTTTGACATAACGATGAAAATTTTTTTCGGTGGCAGATTATAATTTTTTTAAACCTGATGATTAATTCTCCTCCTTTAAAAAAAAATGTATTTCACCTTTTTTTTTTATGGGAAGTCCCGTTCCGTACAACGTGAATAAATTTTTCACAGGTTTGACTTGGGTATCGAAGAATTTTTGTTTGCCTTTAAGTTGCGTGCACAAACAAGTGAGTGCTACCAACCAAACAATTTTAAGATAAATAAACAAGTTGGTGCTTTTTACCAAAAGGTGTAAAATGTCATTAATCACGTCGTACCAGAAGAGTGCCATATGAATAAAATTGCAAAGTGTTAAAACGTAGAAAACATAGGATAAAAGGCTAATATACTACATGCGATGTTATTTTTTCATCTTTAAAACGAAAGTTTCAGCTTTAATTTAGTATTTAATACTTTCCCCAATTGTTCATCATTTATAAATATTACGGCTTAAACAGTTGTTCTATCCACCTTGTACTCGTTTGCCCTACTCAATAGGATTTTATTCTCATCCGCCATCCCCATCTTCACATCAGTCAGATATAGGTAAACTGATTTAAACCATAAAAAAGGGAAGCGATCTCTAATTCCCTTACAATAAAAGTCCATTAAGCGTTTTCTCATCAGCTTTGTTAGCTCCTTACCCCATTTTAACCAATAATTTTCGGTTAAGGAATTAACGAAAATTACATTTGAGTGAATATAACACTGACAGCTGACATCAGTTTATCAAAACGTCTACGAGATTTTTAGTTTTGAACAAAAAACGTATTAGCGATTACAGTGGTAGGACTGTGCGACTTATGCAGGTGTCTAGTGATTAGAAAATTTGAAATTTCCAGGTTTTTCCCGAACATTTTAAAATGGCTTTTTGTAATCAGTATCATGTTATGGAACTTTTTAAACAAAAAAATTTGGTTCCATTTTTGTTGTATTTTTCTACGCTACAGCATTTTATCTAATTTCATTAGTTTACATCCAAAAAAATTCCAAATTGGCACTCTCTGATACCAAAGAAATAAATGTCTTATAATTCAATTCGGTACGGTCCTAAAAAAACTATATGCGATTTTATGTAATTTTCTGCCTTCTACTGCGATTTGAATAACAGGTGAATAAATATCAATCCATAACTCTACAAAAGGAAAAATCAGTACACATCCCTGATAATAGGTGTGGTGCAGAAAATGAAAAAGAGCTATTAATAATGTGAAACTGCATGGCCCTTGGCACGTGATACAGATTAAAAGTTCTCCCTCTCGATTTTTCAAGCACCCGCACGATGAGTTGACCATTATTGGGATCTAAGCGATTCAATATGTCTGCAAGATCAGTGGTTGTATGAAATGATCGAGGGCGAAAGAGCCAAGAACCCAAGTGGGTTTTCGAGGCAAAAGTGGACATTGTGGTCCATCTGAGGAACGCTTCCGGTTTTATCGTCCCTTTTACCTTCTTCCCGCTTTCTCACACTATTCTTAGGGGTGGATGGATCTCTTGGTCGCTTAACCCCGTCAAAGATGTCCATTTTCCTGTCGCCTTTTTTCGCCCCAAGAAGGACACACTCATGCTACCTCCTGGGAAAGTGAGATGACAGGCTGGAAGATTTATAGGAGAGTGGTTTGTAATAAAATACCAGCTACCCTGTGCCATTCATGCACAAGTGATTTTTAAATCCACTACTACCAAGCTTCCAAAACTTCTTCTCGATTCTCGACAGCTCTACCTTCTTATACACTCGTTCACGTTTATTCCCGTACTTGGAATACTCGGTGATCCGACATAATATGTGCTCGACCATGTCTATTTCTTTGCTTCGAGGTTATCCCGAACGTCTGCGTTATCACATTCCAATATTCTGCTATAAATTTCAGTCAGAGATATGAAATCTCGAGAAAATGATCGAATAGAAACGTGTGCATACGTTTCAAAGAAAACCGCAGAACTATTGTGAGGGCATCTGGGTTTGTATGTAGAGGGATACTGTTGGTATGATTCTCTAAGATTAGTTTCATTTTGATTTCATGCGTTCTTTTAAAATAAAAAGACATATTTTCTGTTTTATTATTCCCTCAGAGGGCAGATAAATCCCATGATAACAATACTGCACTTTTCTGTAATCGATTTCTCGTGGAATGTCTCCATTACGAGCAATTATCAACAGTTTATGGCATTATATTAAATGAGTACTTTATGTGAAATGTTTCTGAAAATTAAAAACTAATATCTGTGTTAAAATGAATATATTACTGTATTTAAAATTTATATACCATTACTATTCTCTCTATTACTCTTCTCTAATAGTGATAAGGCCTGGGTAAAAGTAATTAATTTATGTGTGGTAAAATCATTAATGGTCAGCCACCTTTTACTAATTTTGTTCAAGCACATAGAATATATTATTATTATTATTTTAACGTAACCCTGTACATGCTGATAATATATAGATTAGTATATCGAGAGAAGTCGACAGTCAGCTTAGCCGAATGTTAAATGTAGGTGTTCAGCTAAACTCCAAGAACACGTCACAACATTCTCTATATCTCTAGAACATTCAGATGAAAATAAAATGTTTAAGAACATTCAAAGAAAATTCTAGATCTAGAATATTGTAAAAAGAAGACAAGTATATTAAACGTTTTGATTATGCTATCACTTTAGAAAAAAATTATGTTTAATATATTTCTAAGCCATTTAAGAAAATTCCAGGATATTACAGATTATTTCGGAAGAATCCATATGTTTCAAAAATATTCCAAATTAATAATAAACACAAATAAAAGAAGATTAATATAATTCCAACTTTAAATTCTACAATTTATTCTTTTCAAATAACATAATTTAAGAGACATGGTTTTATTTTATGGTTTTATTGTTTGATTTTTAATTCTTTTATAAATTGCTTGAAATGTGCTTAAACTCTATCAAATCCATTTAAATTCGTTTAGCTTCCTGGAAGTACTCCGAATTGTATGTATCTGAATTCATCTAAATTCTCTGAATTCATTGAATTCGTAAAATTTCTAGAATTCTGAGATTCTGAGAAATTTAGAAGATTTCATGGAAGCTAATGAATTCAAAAGCATTTGATGGAGTACTACATCTTTTAAATGCAATAAACAATTTTTAATCCTTTGTAGGTCAATTTAATTACTGAATTCCAGGAATTCAGGATATTTCAAGGATTATAGGAAATTTAAGGAATTTACAGAATTCAGAAGAATTAAAGGAATTCAGAGGATTTAGAGATTTCAAGGAATTTCAAAAATTCATAACATTTAAGGAGTGACGGGAATTGAGGGAATTAAGAAAATTTCAGGACGTTTCAGAGCATTTAGGCAGTTGAACAAATTCAAGGAATTTAAGAATATCACAATATTCCGAGAATTCATGGTACTCAGAGAATTCAAAGAATTGTAGTAAATAAAAATATTCAGGGAATTCAGATACTTTCAGGAATTTAGAGAGTTAAGGAAATTCAGAATATTAAAAGATTTAAGAGAATTTTGAGGATTCAGAGTGTTGCAGAAATTCAGGGGATTCAAAGAATGCAGCGAATTGAATAATGTCGGAACGCTTAGGGAATTAAAGGAAGTTCAGGAATTCATTAAATTCCAGAAATTAAGGCATTTACGAATATTCAAGAATTTCAGAAAACTCAGAGCAATCAAGGATTTTAGTGAGTTCGATGATTTTTAGGAAAATAGGGAATTTGTCAAATTTGCATTGCTCTAGATATAAAACTGTTCATTTTTAAAGCAGTGCACGTTTTTTTATTTTAAATATTGAAAGCGGCTAATTTTAATTTTAAAAGGCTATAAATTTGATATTGTACAATTTTTTATCAATTCAAAATTTAAACGCTCTTAACTTGAAAATGGCCAGGCTCTACCCCCATTCCTGCGCTTTCCCCTACTCGCTCGAAATTCGGATCCGACTTTCGCAATAATGCCGCACGAAGATTATACGAATTTACACTTTTACTTCTGTCTGGGATCCAAGAGCACTTGAGCATCCATTTTAAGTCCGGATGATTTGATGATTGATTCTTCTGCAGAATGTTCTCCTGATTCCGAATATATCGGGTGCACTTAGCGAATTCGGGGTCGTTTTGTTGTTATTTAACATTTTATGTGTTTAGATCAAAAATGTCATATCTCTGAAAATTGTTAAAGTTTTGAAAATATTTTTCCATATTCATTTATGGAAGTGCGATATGCACAAATTTTGTTAAGAGTGTATGTTGATTTAATTGATAGTTTTCGAGAAAAACAATAAAATAACGTTTTAATAAAAAACGATTTCTACAGTACATTTTTTATCATTCAATATTTTTTTTTTGGAATCATACATAACTAACTAAGAAAATACAGTTGGTTTTAAAAATTTTTTAATTAGGCTATTAGTTTAGTTTTTACAAAATTCTAAATAAATACAAAGTTTCCACTCTGTGTGTATGTGTGTTAGTAAGAGCATTGAATAGACAGGCAGCGAGGGGGGTATCGGAAGCTGCAGGTTTTCAATCTGAACCGCAACCTCCCACACAAGCGCACACGCACAAACATCCTACTTAATAGAATTTTCTAAACCAATAGCCTAATTTAAAAAATTGAAAAACAAATTATCTTTGTCTCAGCTAGTTTTATATGATTCCAGAAAAAAATTGTGAAATGATAAAAAATGTACCGTAGAAATGGCTTTTCATTAAAAAGCTATTTTATTGTGTTTCTCGAAAACTATCAATTAAATCAACATACACTATGAACAAAATTTGTGTATATCACACTTCTTTAAATGAATATGGAAAAATATTTTCAAAAATTTAATAATTTTCAGAGATATGACATTTTTTATCTAAACGCATAGAATGTCAAATAACAACAAAACAACCCGGAATTCGCTATGTGCACCCGATATATTCGGAATCAGTAGAACATTCTGGACAAGAATCAATCAACAAATCATCAGGACCTTATATGGTTGCTCACTCTCCTCTTCGGATCCCAGACTATCCTGAACAAGGCATTAATGCCAGCGCGGTACTCTTGTGAAAGAGCTTCTTAAATTCGTGCGCGCTCGAGAGCATGACAGTGGTGAGGGAACCCTTTTCCGAGAAAATTTGTTCCCCTACTCTACAAGCCCGATCGCGGCGCTATCAAGAAGGTGGACTGTATTTCAGTTTTACATGCTTAGTGATGCAATTATTTCAATTAGTAAGCCTGTGAATAAACATTTCTCCATTTTAGAGTCTCCAAGTCTTTGAATGTGACAATTTAAAGCATTCGTCATCTACAGGTTGTTCACGATCGAAGATTTTAAGATGGGATTTATACAATTGTGTAAAGTTTTTAATTCAAGATAGTTTAATTTTAAGCGATTGCAGTTTCAAAAAATTTCATGTTGAAAGTTTCTAGCTGAAAACTAATCAACAAGATAAAAAAGCTTTAAATGTACAATTTTGAAAGATTTAAAAGGGGAATGAGATAAAACTTGTATAATATTTAAAGTCAGTATAAATTTTATTAAATTAAAAAAAAAGTAAAAAAGCTTAGCAAGTAAAATGTCAAATATAAATATTTCAAAAATATAAGTTTCCAATTATTAATTTAATTTTTTCGTAATATTTCGAAGATTTAAAATTATTTCCAAAGAGTATTAGTTGCGAAAACATGTAGATTATTATTATTAATATTATTCCAGAACCGTCAAGAAAATTCAACAATTTGCAGAAAATTTAAGGTTTAAATCAAAAGTTCCTAAAATTTAAGAAAGAAAATCCCTGAATATATCCGAAATTTGCAAGACAATCTAAGATACTGAAAAAAATCGAATATATTCAAAGAATCCTAAAATACATTGTAATTATTCACCATTATGCAGAAACACAAGAGGTTATTGAGGACAAAAGCTTTCTTCTGCAAGATAGTATAATTTTGTAAAAAAAATGTTAATTTGTCTGTTATTAAAATCATTTTTAGAGTTTTTGTTAATACCAGGGTGGTATTATACCTTCTGTGAGCTATGAGAAATAGGTTGGGAGACCAACCTACAGAAAATAATAATTAATTAAATATACTAATGTATTTAAAATAATGCATTTAATTTAAATAATAACTAAGACACTATGTGTCAGTAAATGAAAATTATAATTAATATTCTATTTCATATTTGTGCTTTTTATCAATTGTAATGTACTGTATATTCATTAGCTACTCTGTGGTAATCTCCCTTATATAAAGTCTCCGACTTACCTCCGATAAACACTTGGCCCTACCATTGATTGAAATGAAATTGGAGTAGTACCTACTTTAGCATGAACACATTTTCTTGTGTAATAGATTTTGAAAAAAGTGGAGAAGCCAATAGAGGAGGGGAGTGGGTTACTAGAAGATAAGAGGGGGATGGGTTCAATCCGTAGGTGTAAACGTGACCTGTTGAGCCTGTAACCATTACGGCATAAAAGAGCAGCCCCTTTTCGCCACCTGCATGATTCTGCCACTCCCCCAACACCCTATGTTCGTCTGCCAGAACAGCGAGGGTGGGTGGAGAACAAGGGATGAGAGTCGATACCACCGCGATACGGCACGCTACTCGCTAATCCGATTCCATTGTTTACATACTTTGCGCTCCAAGATTAAACCTGGCTTTACTCGAGTCACGAAAATGCCCAGCCGTGAAAAGAACACATTGAAATTACCGAATCAAGATCAACTCAAGGGGAACTTTCTTCCTTTCTTCTCCTGGAACTCATCCAGTAACACTCGCAACACGTATCTAAAAATCTCCTCTCTTCTATCTATACATACTCTTTTTTTATAAAATCAAATAATACAAAATCTGCAGTTTCGGGGTGGCTGCAAAACTCAATTTTCAAAATTCCCTAATTTTTCCAGATTAATTTCTTATTTTCCCTGACCATTAATTTTTAGAATTAAAACTACTTAGAACTTTTTTAATCCAGGAAGTACTATTAATTTCAGTAAAATAGAAGCGAATACTAAATTTAAGTAAATTTAGAGAGATTTAATGGAAACGAGAAGATGAAATTTAAAAAATTCAAATGAATTCGAAACAATTCTAAAATAATCAAAAAGTCATTAAATTCATTGCATCTGAAATGAATTTTTAAAAATTCAAGTGAATTCGTTATATAAATAAAATAATAATAAATAATAATAATAAATAAAATGTTAAGATCTTAAAAACTCCTAGGAATTTTTAAAAAATACACTAAAACCTTTAAAATGATTAAAAATTCTTTAAAATGATTGAAACGATTTTTAAATTCCTTGGAATCTTTTTAAATTTCCTAAGATAGCAAAAACCCTATTAATATCACTGTAAATTATTGAAATCAATACAAAAATTCAATATTAAAAATATTATTCAATCTCGAAAAATCTTTTGGAATCATTTTAAATATTTTAAAACCTTATATCACTTCTATAAAATCGTTCCATATCTTACAAAACTCTTTAAAATCCGACGAACGTTTTTTTAAATTCTTTTCAATCATTAAAATACTTGGAGATTCCTTGAATATTTTGCTATTCCTTGAAGATGCTTAGGAATATTCTAAAACCCTCTCAAATATTTAAAATCTTTTGAAAAATTCATTGGAATATTTTTTAATACCCTAAAAAAGTTCAAACGAATTCAGGAAAATTCAAAAATAGGTACAGATCTGAATTCAATAATTGTTAAATTATGAGTTTATTTATTGGGAGAAAAGTGACTAAAGTGTATTATCTTTAATTTAAAAGTAAGTGAGTGACTAAAACGCGATTTACGAAAAAGGGACTAAAAGTGACTAGGTGACAGCACTGATTATTCTTGACAGTTACGTAAAGTGCTTTTTACAGAAATTCCAGGAGTTTTGCAATTTTTTTCAATGTCCCTGTGTTGAAATTCCTTGACTTTTCACTGATTTCCAGTTTTTCCCTGGCCTGCAGCCACGCTGAGTTAAATTTTTTTCCCTCTTAGTTCTAAGACCATATTTCGTGTAATTGCATCTATTTGTTGTAAGCGAATGTTTGTTTTAATCTTCCTCATTTATGAGGAGGGTTTTAAAGGTTATACTGAAACAGGGAATTTCTTATAAAAGAAACTTTATCTTTTCTAAGGTGGTGAGACGTAAAAAAAGAGCCTCTGAAACTAAAATATTTAGGGATGGTTAGTGCGGTTGTCAGTTTACGAGCAGCTATTACTCAAGTTTACAACACCTAAAATGGTTCCTCCTTTTGTGCAGTTTACGGAATACAAAAAGGAGAACAAGAAATTTTTTCCAAGCATTTTGCGAAGGGTTTCTAATAAGTAAAAGGGTTATTTCAGTCAGGGCTCAGATGCAAATTCCAGAGTGAGTGATGGTCGTGGGGGTTAAGCGTTAAGGCATCAATAAGCTTGAATAAGTCTGCTCGCAAGTTCGAATCCCACTTCGCACTTTGGAAGAGCCTTGGCGGTCCACGCAGTGAACACTAACTAGCTATCAATATTACTCATCTCTGGTGATTATAACACCAAGGGGTACCTCCAGAGAAAAAGGTTCTATAAGAGCCGCTTTCCAAGAAAAATGTAAGCCCGTAGGGGCCATAGGCTCAGATTAGAAGATACGTTAGAAACTTCCATTCCATGTGAAAAAATCTAAGACAATCCGCTAACTTCATTTTCCTAATTCTTTAAAGTAACATTTCTTCTCAGAGGGACCTGTAATTTTGTGAAAGCTTCCACACGCCTTTTAATTTAGTTTTTTTCAAAGTCCACGGCTTCACTAATGACACCTCTATTTCAGGTTCAGTCCGTATGCAGAACAAATCGCGATCTGTTCGTATACAGCTCTGAGTTATTTTTTTCAATTTTGAGTTTTTATGTTGTCATGCATTTTTGCGCCGTCTGGTAAATATTATACAAATAATAATCACATAACTTGGTATTCATTTAGACGAATCGACCTTTGTCATGTTTTCTATTTCATCGAGTTGCCATGTAACAGAAAATTCATTTGTCCTGCAGTCCATCCAGCCTAAAATAAAGACGAGAAATTCACATTGAAAAATCCTGATTAGCTGATTTTGAATTTCGCGACTTTATTTTAGGCAGGGTGGGCTGTAGCATAAATGATATTCCTATTACGTGGCAATTCGATGAAATGGGAAGTATGTTAATATAAGGGAATATTTAACTGGTATGTTAAATACAAACTCGGAACATCAGAAATTGTATTAAATTAAAATTAGGAATAATAAATATTACGGAGAATAGAAATTCGAAAATGATGCCAAATGCAGAGTCGACATAATAGAAATTATGATAACTGGTACTCAGGACAAATAGAGGTTACGTCACTTGAAAATTCGAAAAAATAAAAATGATGACAAATCCCTGTTCGGAAACTTGATTTTCGGTCAAATGAAGCTTAATTTAAATGGAATTTGCGGGATATTTATGCGCCTCTTTCAACTCAAGTCGAGAAATTTATATTCTAGGTTTTAGTATGTGCACACTTGGATTAAGTCAAGAAGAAGCGTAGGTGATTTTCGTAAGAGACATTTTTATATGTTAAGGAAGCAACAGGCGGCAGTAACTGCACTTTCATTAGAAACTCAAGTACCTCAGAGTCCCTAACTTCTTTCACACTCCATGGTTCCTCGTCTCCTCTTTCCTGGGGCTTATTCTTCTACCTCATTTTATTTGTCCCCCTCATCCCCTTCTTTTTCTTACATTCTTCACGACCTGGCACGTTAATCCCGCAACCCTGTATGCTACTTCTACACTCGAGATTCCCATCAAATGCAGAACTTTCGTTACTGAACGGCAACTTTGACTCTCAAGAACTTAAGCAAACGCCGCCTTCACGTTCGACTTGAATGGCGAATAACTATGTTCCTTGGCTAAGCATCTCATCCGCACAATCTGATCGACTCGCTAGTTCACTCGCTCGTTAAAAATTAGTATTCGTTGTTCAACTCTAAATTAAATTCGGGAAAGAGTTTAAACGCTTTTATAACAAACTTTAAAAGCTTTCGTGTTCAACTTAGAAAGTCTACAAACTTTTCCGTCTTATATTTATATTTTTCAATATTTTCTATATAAATACGATCAAGTATGTTGATTATTATTAAAAAGCATTGAAATTGAAAGCACAAACCGTTCATAATTACAAAACATACAGTTTCTTAAATTTTAAGATTTAACATAGTCAATTTTGAAAGCTTCCTGATTATAATTTTTTATTCAAAACTTTTACGCGGGGGAATCCGGTTATACATCATAGACACGGACTAAGTCAAGTGACTGATGAGATTAGGATCAATTTTCTACTAATTTTTCCGATGTAATTTGGCATTAATTTTCGAAACAGAACTTTTTTATCTAAATTTACATATTATTATTTATCCACAAAATTCCCAATGACAAAATTGATTTTTCCAATTTGTCATTAATAATTTTCAATTTTCAGAATCTCTCGGAAAATCTGCATATTCTTTGAATTTTCAGGGTTATTTCGGCTCACCTGATTTTGCGCCAGCGCATGCGCGAAAGTCGCACAAGATTTCAACTTCTCCCGGATTATTTTTCTTATTGCCTCTTATACGCCCTTACTTATCGTTATTCTCACCGTACCGTGCTACTCAGTAAGCTAAATAGGGATTTTCTTGCTTAAAATCTGATTCCTAATTCCAATAAACTCTCTAGCTTACTGATGCTCATCGAATTTTCTTTTTCTTTATTTCTTACTACCTTGCGTCACATATAAGAGATCTAAGAAGATTTCAAGCATTAAAATGGTTAAATTCGGAGGTCCGTTAAGCTGGCAGGACCACACTGCAAAAATGGACTGAAAACCTATAGGAAATTTAGGGCTCATTTAGGGATAATTTAATGCCACATTGCTAAATTTAATGCTTTTCATTTAAACAAAAAAACCGGTGTTCATGCCAGCGTAACGTTGAGATAGCAGAACCACACATTGTAAAAAACTAATTTTTCAAAATTTCTTTGCTCTATAATTTAGGGATCAGTTAGGGGCTCACTTAATGCCCTATTGTCAAATTTAATGCTCCATAATTTTTCGAAAAAACCTGTGGTCATGCTTGCTTAACGTTAACCTAGCGGGACCACACAGAGAAAAAAACGACTTAGGCATTATTTCTTTCCTAAATAATTTAGGGTTCATTTGGGGCTCTGGCAGGCAATATGATAATGAAAAATTTAAACAAATTGTTTAAACAATTATATTAAAAATGAATTAAACAAATTTCTTCTTCTACCCTATGTTAAGGCTCACTTAGGGCTCCATGAATATATTTGAATTGAACAAAAAATTGTTTAAACAATTATTGTTTAAACAAATTTACCACAAGAAAATGATTTTCTTTTCGTTTCTCTTGCATGATTTAAGAGTCATATCAGGCTCCTGAAACACCGCCTCCTGGGAATGGGGGTGGGGGCAAGTTCGAAATCTTAAATATTTGAAAGTTTCTATTTTAAAAAAATCACCTTATATATGGTGCTGTGCTACCTTAACGTTATAAAAATAAGTGAAGAAAACCATAAACCCATTTTTAATCCTCGCATAATTTAGGGTTAATTGAGGACAAATTTGGGCCCGTAGTACTAAATTTTGGGTTATTTTATTTGTTGTAAAAAATAGTGTTTGCAATAGCTTAAAAATAAGTTAGTCCAAAATTGCTGTAAAACGTAATAAAAATCGATTTACAGAAAATTCATCTCATAAAATAATTTAGGGCTTATTTAGGGTTCTGGGAATATGATAATGAAACATTTAAAAAATGTTTAAACAATTTTTATCTATTTTTACAAAAAATACTAGAACTCAAAAGTTGAGAATACTGGCTTAAATTAGTCCTAAAGGAGCCTTAAATTATGCAAGGAGTAAAAATGGGTTTTATGGTTTTCTTCAAGTATTTTTTATAACGTTAAGGTGGCAAAAATACCATACATAACAAAAAAAGGGCTAAGGACTTATCGCAAGATCTTCGGTCGATGATATTTCAGGAGCCTTAAATGAGCCTAAAATTATGTAAAAGAAACGAAAATGAAATAATTTTTTTGTGTTAAATTTGTTTAAACAATAATTGTTCAAACCATTTTTTGTTAAATTCAAATATTATATTCATGGAGCCCTAAATAAGCCTTAATATAGGGCAGAAGAATAAACTGGTTTAACTCATTTTTACTAGAATTGTTTCAACAAAAATTGTTTAAACAATTTTGTTTAATTTTTCATTATCACATTGCCAGAGCCCTAAATAAGCCCTAAATTACTGTGGAAAGAAATAATGCCTAAGTGGTTTTATTCTGTGTGTTCCTGCTAGCTTAACGTTAAGCTAGCATGACCACAGGTTTTATCGAAAAATTGCGGAGCATTAAATTTGACAATAGGGCATTAAGTGAGCTCTAAATGAGCCCTAAATTATAGAGCCAAGAAATCTGGAAAAATTAGTTTTTTACTGTGTGTGGTTTTGCTATCTTAACGTTAAGCTAGCATGACCACCAGTTTTTTTGTTTAAATGAAAAGCATTAAATTTAGCAACGGGGCATTAAATTAGCCCTAAATGAACCCTAAATTCCCTATAGGTTTTCAATCCATTTTTGCAATGTGGTCCTCCCTGCTTAACGGACCTTAAATTCGGGAGTGATTAGCCCCTCGCTCTGAGATGAAGCCCGAGCGTCTAACCAACTGAGCCACCAAGGATCATTTTCGTCTAACCAATTGAGTTTTTGAGGTTATTATTATTATTATTATTTCAAAAAGACTTCAGAGATACTGGACGTGTATCTCGAGAATATGAAAACCTCAAATGGAAAATTCTAAACTTTGAACATTTGTTCTTTTTAAAATTGTGTTTCGTTATGCAGACAATAGAAAACCCGAAAACCGACTTAAAGATAAGTAATTTATATCCATTTACTACAATTTTTTGATGAAAAGGAAATCTTGTACCTAAAAACTACAAACGCGGAGATATTTTTCGCGGGGGAGGGGGTTTCTCTTTTTATCATAAATTTAAAGATTAACAATATAAACAATAAATAAACACAAATGAATGAATATATACATATATTAATTAATTTATTATTCATTTATTAATTTCTTTAACCAATTATCTTATTTGTGTATTTTGCTGAAAATTGAAAAATGAACTGTTCTTATTGTTGTAAAATTGGCCTGTCTTTCTAGAAATGCCTAAATTTTATCAAATTAAACTCTTTAGAGAATATTTATTTAGGACATTTCAATGGTCTTGAAAGAACTTTGTAGAAGATTATTTTCTTAAAACCTTCTTTGTAGTATTTTATAGGTCATAAGGAATGTGACGTAATTGTAAACCATCTCTAACATGTGGTTCTAGCTTTGTCCTTAAAGACAGTTTCAAAAAGACTTCAGAGATATCGGATGTGTACTTTCAGAATGGGAAAACCCCTAATAGAAAAATCTAAATTTTGAATATTTGTTCTTTTTAAAATTTTAAACCTAAAAACAATAAACAACGCCGAGATTTTTGTTCGAGGGTGAGGGGGGTCTCTTTTTATCATAAATTCAAAGATTTAGGTCTTAAATAAACAATAAATAAACACAAATGAATATATAGATATATATTTTTTTGGTGTCGGTCCCAGAGGACGGCCGGGTATTAACAAATGGGATCACATGAACTCCCATCTAATACAACGCTGCTAAAGGCTGGTGACCTTCTCAGCATAAAAACATAAACCCAAAACGACTCTCTAGGTTCCTGTTCTGTCCAACCCCTTCCAACCCACCCTTATTAACTGAAGTTTAATGGGACTGACGTTAAAACTACAATCTCCACTATATGACGAATTTATACTTGGGACATGATTCCCACTTGCAAAATAAATGTATAGCACAAAGGTTGTGGTTGGGCGTGTAATATAAACAATGAATAATACAAACAATAAAATAGCCTCGGAAAGGACTGGAACTTTAATTGACAAAAGGCATGCACACGGTAAATGCGAAGGTCAAGTTTCAAGCGACGAATGGAGACTGGGTGTTTGAAATGCTAGGGGAGTGAATGATCTCAAGGTAAAAGAATTGCGTGAGTGTATACATGTAAGGAAACTAAATATTTTATGTGTGCCTGAAACAAGGAAAAAGGGATGCGAAACTAAAGACATACAAAAAGGCGTGTTGAAAAGCGGATTTGAAATATGGTCAGGAGTAGATTGTGAATCACCTGGTACGGAAGAAGTAGCTCTGATTTTAAATAAAAGAGCGAAGCAGCATCTCGGAGATCATGATTTTGTATCTCCTAGACTGCTTTGGGCATGAATGAAAGTAGGAATCAGAAGATTATTTATCATAGCGTGCTATGCGCCAGTTGACAGTGATCCCAGAGAAGTAAAACACGTCTTCTGGGACACTTCAAATGACACAATAAATATTTGCGATCATGGTGAAAGAATAATTCTGCTAGGAGATATGAATGGATAGGTAGGTAGGTATCCAAAATCAGGATATGAAAAAAGTATTAGGTAATTTTGGGAATCCAAGAACAAACTATAACGGAGATAAATTAGTTGGCTTATGCTTAGAAAGGAGTCTGTTCATTACAAATACTTGGTTTAGGCATAAAATGATCCACCTGTACACCTGGTCCAAAGGAAATAACCACAGTATAATTGACTTTGTTGTTGCCGATGAAAGACTAAGAGAGTTAGTCAAAGATACAAGGGTCATGAGGGGTTCTGAATACAACACTGATCATTACCTTCTGATCTCCAAAATTAACTAAGGTCGGGGATGGAGAAAAAATAGAACAAAGAAAACAAAACAATGTCAAATAAAAATTGAGAACCTAAAAAAACCGGATGTTCGAATAGATTTCCAAAATAAAATAATCGAAAGCATAGGTAGGGCAACATGGGAGGAGCTTATAAAAAACAAAGATATAGAGGGCGCATGGAGAATGTTCCGGGATATTATTGTTAGTTGTGCGATCGAAGTGTGTGGTACCGTAGTTGTAGGAACAATGTCTGGTGATGCGTGATGAAATGATGAAATTCAGGTTGCCCAAAAAGCAAAGAAAGAAGCGTACAGGAGAACTTTGAACATCGCAGGTCTTAATAATGAGGAAAGAAATAGACGCATATATGATTACAGACACAAAAAGAGGATACTCAAACGATTAATTAAGGAAAGTTAAGATCAAATTAGAGCAAAAGAAGAGAAGAAAATACAAAACGACTTTGAAGAAAGCAAGAAACTTCTTTTTAAAAAAATAAAGGTAAATAAAAGTACAGAAATTGTCGACATAAGACATAGTAATGGGGAAATGCTATATGATGCAGACGGGATACTAGAGGCTTTCAGAGACTATTTTAGGGGCCAATTCGGAGAGGAAGCTATTGGACACCACAACTGAGATGTTGAAAAACGTTGGAAAACTCAATTGAAAAAGTCTCTGTCACTGAGGTTAGGGATATAATTAAGGACTTAAAAAACGGTAAGGCTGCCGGGGTAGACTGTATTACCGCTGAAATCCTTAAACACGATGGCGAGTACATACCAAATTGACTGTGCGAATTGATAAATTTATGTTTTGAGATGGGAGACGACCCAGACGATTGGAAAAACGCTATTATCGTACCAACAGACAAAAGAAAGGGAGATAAAAGCGACTGCAATAATTACAGAGGAATCAGCTTATTAAGTACCGTTAGCAAAATATAATCAAAAATACTTATTCGTATGGTAATGAAAATAATAGAAGAAAAGATTTGGGAAGTCCAAAGTGGGTTTATGCCAGGAAGGTCATGTACGGATCAAATATTTAGCTTAAGGCAAATCACAGAAAAAAGCTTTAAGAGTAGGAAGAAAAGTTTTCTGTGCATTTGTTGACCTAGGAAAGGCTTTTGACAAGGTAGATAGAAGTAAACTTTGGAAAGTCCTGAAAAAGTGCGGAGTCAATGGACGGCTCCTACAAGCTATAAAAACAATGTATACGGGTAGCAAATCAAGTGTAAGGATAAATGGGAATTTGAGTGACTGTTACGATATTATTCATTGAGTTAGACAAGGATGCGTTATGTTCTCATGGTTATTTATATTATTTATGAACAAGTGTTTAAGAATGGCTCTTTTCGGCGAAGAAGGTGTGGATCTCGAAACAGTAAGGGTACGTGGGTTAGCGTTCGCAGATGATAAGGTTGTTATGGCGGAGTCGATCGAGGACTTTCAAAGAATGTTGAATAAACTTAGTGCAAGCATGAAGAGTATGGGCCTCAAAATTAACGCAAATAAAATAAAAAATATGGTGTTCGAGGAAAGAGTGAGAAAACACTATGCAATATTGTATTAAATGATGAGAGAATTGAGCAAGTTGACAAGTTCGTGTACCTTGGTAGCTTCTTTACTAGGGAAGGGAAGATAGAGGATAAGTTACATAGACGCATAAACGAAGGTAAGACGGTTATTGATAGAGCAGGGCCCCTTATCAAAATTAAAAATATATAAAATAAAGCTAAAATGGCAATACATAATTCTATATTTTTACCGACTGTACTATACGGTAGCGAGACATGGACTTATCAAGAAAAAGATAAGAGTAAAATTAACGCAATTGACATGAGATTCATGCGCATAATAAGCGGGAAATCCCTAATGGACAAAGTAAGTAACGAGATAATTCTAAAAGAATGTGGTGCAGAAGAGACGTTAGTAGACACATGGGAAAGGAATCGGTTAAGGTGGTTCGGGCATGTTAAGAGAATGCCAAATGAACGGCTAACGAAACAAGTGTATCAAGGTAAGATAAATGGCAGTGTGCCCAGAAGCAGACCTTGGAAAGAATGGTTAGAATGTTTGAATGAGACCCTAGTTAGAAGAGACATAAGAAGCCACAGAAACATGAGAGCCGGCATGAAAAAATGCATGTACATAAAAGAAGCTAGAGTAGTATGTCAGGACAGAAAAATATGGTGACAAATAGTTAATAAAAACAGTGTCAGTAGAGTGAATGACGCCTCAAACAAAAGACTTTGGATACTAATAGACCTAAGTGGGGAACCTCACATGACGACTTTGTGTGGATCTTCACTTGGGGTGAATGCTAGAGAGATTGATCAGCAACCTGGGTCGGAGCAGTGTTGCGGAACGAACGTGTTAGTTAAATAAATATAATAATGGCTTACTGGTATTATTATTATTATTATCATTATTATTATTACACCATTAAGCCATTTCCCTTTCGGGGTAGGCGTGACACACTCGGTGGAGGAAGGGAGTAATGTGAGGAAGGGAAGATCCTCAGAAAGTCGTCGTGTGCGGTTCCCCACTTGGGTCCATTAGTATCCAAGATATAAATTAAATTTTTTTTATTCAGTGGAGATTAACATGTCTCAGAGAATATTTAGAAGCACAATATTAACAAGTCAAATGGTACAAAAAAGAAATTGAAATACGAAACCCTTGAAAATCAAAACATTTAAAATCCTTGCTATTCAGTTTTTTCGATTTTACAAGCTTTCAAATACAAATGCATAAAAAATTGAAAAAGTCATTTTAGGAATCTTAAATTGTTGGCCTTCTAGTTATCATTCTTGAAAATTGAGACACTGAAAATCTAAATGCGTCCATCCTTGTATTTTTAATGGGGAACACTCGAAATAGTCATTGTTATTTTCATGATTTTTCCGAATCTTGGGGTACATGATTTGAAAACTTATGCAAAACCTTATTTCTGGTATAAGAGTTTAATATCAGTCGGGCAGGCAAAAAATTTGACTTTTTGTTAAACAAACACCAAAGGAATAAAACAACTTTTTTCAACGACCGATTTTTTCAATATTTCGATTTTTTATCGGAATAATAATCACCTTCTACTTACTTTTATTGTTTATTTTAAAAAAAAACATCGATATTTTTCTGAAAAAAAATAGTAAAAAGCTGTTTTTCATTCAATTTTTTTTCATCAAATGAAAGAAATACGAATTTAAATTATTTAATGAATATCACTAATTGTTAATTAATTTGAAATATTAGAATAGTTCGAAAACTAAACAATAAGTTTTTCAACGTTTCGGTTTTTCGACGGAATTATATGACTTTATAGTTTCATATTTTATTTACCAAAACATTTGGTATTTTTCTGAGAAAACTCAAAAATAGGCCAAAAATTTGTTTGATATTTTATAATTATAAAATAATTATAAAAAAGTATTATAATTTTTGTGTGTGAAAATATGAAAATATTTGAATCTCCTCTGAATTATCCTTTATTTTTGGATTTAAAAGAAGATTTTTCAAAAGATGTCAAACCATTCACTTCAAAATTCGGAAAAGTCATCAAAGTAAGAAATTACCCTTGAAACTAAAAGAATTTTAGATTTTAAGACTATTTTTAAGTAAAGATGCTAAATGATAATTTCTTTAAATTTTTACGGCATAACTGAAAATCCCTAAATTAAAAGGCTTCAAAATTTTATCATCTTTTAATTTACAGGTACATGTATTACACGTCTATTCAGGTAACTCTTCAATTTTTTAATTCTAAGATTTCCAATTTTGCACCGAAAAAATTGGTGTTTCTATTAGGACCAATTTAAGTTCCGAAGTTCTCTCTTGCTGAAAAGAAACCCAAAATAATAAATGGTTTCTAAAGGAACCCAAAGTATAGATTAAAGTCATTCTAATAGAGCCTTTTTGTCATTTCTGCCTTGATTCACTTCGGAGATTTAACAAGAAAATAAAATCCTAGACATCAGTCATTCTTGAAAGAAAGATAAGTGTGCACATGAAATGTGAATGTATTCAATGTAATGGTGAAAATCCGAAGTTTTCAACTGCGAATGTACCGAAAAGCACGGGACTATTTAAAATGATATAATATACAATTGCCATATTACGTTAATATATAGTTTTTTAGGAAGTTCGATATTTCTATCATTCAAATTAATTTATTTAAAATAATAATAAAAGCATTTGTTTATCTACATGATTATTCATAGTATTTATTGATATCACATAGGCCCACGCTTTTCGGCACATTAGCAGTTTAAAATTTCGGCACTCAACCATGGCCATCTGTCGGACATCAGCGAAATAAAAAGAAAATTGAGTTCCTCAAAAAGAGTTCCTTTAAACTTTAAAGTCCACACTGTAAAAAAAGTTGGAGTAAATTTAAATCCTACGACGATGGAAATTATTCGATCGGTGTGGCACATAGTAAATAAGCAGAATTTTGTAAAAATACATATTTTCTTCTCAACATGCGTCCGCTATGAAGAAAGACATGCAGGACGTAAATTTCCCGTTATCGGCAGTGAAATTACGTACGGGTCGTAAGACAACACACACAATCAAAACGAGATTTTGAAGCTAAGTCTCCCTAAACTTCTCCGTTAGACTCAAACATCCTTTTAAAAATAGCATTTTATATATACATATAATTAAAAATTTGTCAAAAGGACAACCGCAGGATTTCACCGGGAGCGGGTGCCAATCAGGAAAATTGCACCCGCTTCCAGCGAAATCGCGGTAAAATTTCAGCCACAGCCACGTCTCACGACCGTGAGATAGGTGGTTACAGTCTGTAAAGGAATCAATACGACGATCCAGCAAAAGCCTCGTGCACCCTAAGAACACGGAGCGACCCAAGGACAACCTGTCTTCTGCATTTTTCCCGCAAGTTTTCTAGCATATTGTTGATATGCAGGGATGCTTTTTAAGCCATTAGCGAGGGAAAGCTTGGCACCTCCAAGAGCGCCGATGATAAGGACGATCAATTTAACAGAATATTCCGGGTACAATCGCTGCAACTCCCTTATAAGGTCTCGATACCTC
>NC_046663.1:97898736-97900033 GCF_010883055.1 Belonocnema kinseyi | reverse complement strand
GACAACACCAAACATAGTTGTAGTAAGTGCGGTTCAAAACAACAGAACGCGCAGGGCTCCCGACAATAGGTCGGCCAACAATGCCGACCAATCTAGAGCTGAGGGAGCCAATGAAAGTGGATTCAATGCGATGGATCGGCGGGATCTCGCAACCTTTGGGTGGACGGAGCGACTGAATCACGACTTGCTAGAGTGCTACGATGCGAGTGTGGCCCCTGAACGGGGTTACATGACACGGCTGCATGCTCTGTGGTGCGAGAAACACCCGGAGCTATCGCACTTTTCGCAGCAACGGCTGCGAAACCATGCTGAACTACTCCGTAAAAGGGGCTATGTAGGCGGAACGCCTACTCTACCACAGGTAGAACAAGCCGGCAACAGAGAAAGAGAGGCGACACTAAGACCAACCGTAGGCAGGCATCCAATAGATGAAGAGCGATGCTTTACGACCCGGAGAAACATCAACACCAAGGTTTCTCTCAAGCCTAAAGATCTGGCTGAAATGGATGACGAGCTTCTAGGACATGTGTGTTGCCCTCATAACACCTGATAAAGAATGCCCACCCATCACTACCGAAGAGGTGAAAAATGTATTAAGAGGGACGAAGAACTATTCCGCACCGGAACCAGATTGTATCCAAACTTTCTGGTGGATGAAGTTTTCTTCAAATCAGCATTTGGCCCGTATTTTCACCTCATATTTGAAGTCGGAAGAGCCGATTCCAGAGTGGTTGGTAGAAGGGCGCACAATACTTCTGCCGAAAATAGGCAACTTAGCTGACCCGAAGAATTACAGGCCAATAACTTGTCTGAACACAATTTATAAGATATTCACAGCTATCCTAAATGATAGGATTGTTCGGGCAATTGAAACTCTGTGGCAAGAAATGTATGAACAACGAGGCTCAAAGAAAGGCGTAGCCGGATGTCGGGAGAACCTTCTGATCGATAGATGTGTCTGCAAAGATGCAGCATTCTACCAGCGTGAACTATCGATGGCCTCGATTGATTATCGGAAAGCTTTCGATTCGATATCCCATAGACTTATCATCTGTCTTTTGGAAATCTTAAAGGTTCATCCGCAAATAGTTGGGTGCATAGAGAGATTGATGCCGCTTTGGAAAACCAGATTTACCATCTCATCTGGAAAAAATCGTGTGACAACTAACATGGTCACCTTTCAGAAAGGTGTCTCTCAGGGCGACACCATGAGCCCACTCCTCTTTTGCCTTACATTATTGCCACTATCTCTAGCACTTCGCCATTCCGACGAGTACTTGTGCGGCAAACCTGCAGA
>NC_046663.1:97897605-97898636 GCF_010883055.1 Belonocnema kinseyi | reverse complement strand
TGACTCAATTTCCCTAGGAGCATTTAGAGGAGCGATATTAAGGTTAATGCCGTAGGAGTGACAGAGATGGTAATAAAGCACTCTTAGTGCCGCATTGTGCCTCTGAATGTAGGTCGTTCCCGCGTGAGTTGGACAACTAGATAGTATGCGAGCTAAATGCTCGGGGCGTGCATGGCACGCCCTGCAGCTATCATCAGGAATGTCTTGACTCAAAATGTGGCGACGATATGTTAAGGTGGAAATGACACCGTCTTGGCATGCAAAAATGAAACCCTCCGTACCAGACTTCAACCCCGGCGATTTAAGGAAACCAAACGTTAGCTCACAAGACATTGACTGATCCTTCACATTTCTGTGGAAGATACCGTGCATCCTCTTATCGAGGAGCTGTTCACGAAAGTTTTTCTCTTGTGCTTTCTTCATCCGGGCTTTCAGGAGTGAGTACTCGAGATAGATAAGATTTGATGCATTTTTCTCACCCCTAATACTGAAGTCAAGTCCGAGTGCTTCAGCAGCCTCCTCCGCTGCTTTGTACAGAAACGCTCCTTTGCCTACTTCTTCGTGATTCCTGATCATTTTAAGAAGAGGGTCTCTTCCATTTGCAACTCTATGTGCTGTACCCAGAATAATCCTATTGTGAAGACATTCAAGACTCAATATTCCGCGACTCCCTTGACGGCGTGAGATGTACAGTCGCGGAACGGAAGACATAAGATGCATGCTTTTGTTCATGTGCATAACCTTTCTTGTCCCGGGACGGCAAGCATGTTCGTTGCAGATACTTTGTTCCTCGCCGACAGTTCAGAAGACCAAATCTATCGGATGAGACGTTTGTATCTGCTTCGGAGAGTATCCTTTATAGATGTCACATCCCGAATGCGGCCCTGTGGCACGCCCAGGTATGTATAAGTCTCTACAGCGCAAAGGTATCGTATGGCGCTTCTATCAACGAGCTCAGGATCTTCAGGGATGCCATTAAGTTTTCCTTGCTTCAAATAAACCTTGGCGCATTTGTCTAACCCAAATTCCAT
>NC_046663.1:97865475-97897505 GCF_010883055.1 Belonocnema kinseyi | reverse complement strand
GTTGGAGACTCCATGAATCGAAATTGAATGAATAATAGGTCATTCGAAAGGCTATTAAATAACCCTTCGAATGGTAAGGTTAATTTTTTCACATCACCAGCGGTTCTTTTTTAAATGAAGATTACCCAAAAAAAGAGGTTTTCGAAAATCGAAAAAAGGTGGCTCGAATATGACACACCTAGAAAAAAGAATCAAAATAACCAAAAATAAGCAAGTTATAAGTATGCAAATATTTATTAATATAATTTTGAATAATACAATATACAGCGAACTTTTTGACAATAGTCGCACATCCATAGGGCTGATAATGCTCCGATGGAACAACTCTGGGATCATTCTTTGCAGATAGACTCAACCAAAAGATTCCTCCTCTAGTAAAGTGTAGGATACATCGCAGAAAAATACATTAAGTACATGAATACCACCATATTCGAGCCACTACCTACGCATTCTTCATGCACGGTAAAAAAAATTGAGCTGTGACAGGGATATTATTCCTTATTATAGCTAAACATTTAGCCGAAAACGAACGAAGGAATTTAGAAAGATCCCTGGATCACCGAAAATGAATATCCTTGACCATTTTCCATATACCAGGGATATCGTAAGGTCAACCCCCTAATAAGTATAACTATAATAGGGATATTAAGAATAGGTGTCTGAAGCAATTATCGGAAGAGCGCCGGTGCATTATGGGAGCAGCGAAATAAAATGGCGACGGTCTAATCGGAAGCAGTGACAGTTGAGATTTACTTTGGACAATTAAACGCTTTTTACCGCTTAAAATGTGCGCGTATGTTAATATTAAATGGAGTGTATGATGCAGTAATAATCATTTACATTTGTTTCGATTGTAGGCAATAACTATATTGAAATATCAAGATATGAAGATAATACAATTATACATAATCTGACGAAAATAATAAACTTTCGAACATAGCAATTTTGTCCAAATTACTGATTTACGAGAACAATTTACATAAAGTAACTAAATGTTTAACTCTTCTAACTAAATGTTTTACCTAATCCAAGCGTACACTTTCTTTGAGTTTAATATATTCTCGATTCACTCGTTCGCCTCAAGAATTTTCTTTCCGTGTGTATAAAAAGCATAACGTGAAAATCTATATGACGTACAAAACAAGAACAAAAAAAGAAATTCGCACTAGATAGCCGAATGGCCCCAATTTACGTACAGAAAATAATTCTGCGGCGTACGTCTATGCGGACTTTTTCTCCCTCGCGATAGAAAAGCACATCTCGTCAAAATTTACATACAGTTTCGTAGACTTAACGCCCCAAGTAAATTTATCACTTTACGTAAAATTACTATGTCCCACGCCGATCGAATAATTTCCGAATTTACTGCACGTACAATTACTAGCTGCTTGTAAATACCGCTAAAGTTTTTTTTACAGTGTAAGTTCTAAAGTATACTAACTTTTACTTGAGCCCCAACATTACTGAACCCCAGTTTTGTCTATGTGAAGTCACTAATTATTTCTGGAAATTGATACTTGTGTAATTGCCCTTAAATTTAAAAGCTTCTAAATTGGAAAATCTTTAATTGAAAAATGTCAACGATATTAAGCCAGCAAATTAAATATAAAGTAATCAAAAACTATAAATGATACAGCCAGTTATTGGAAGACGGGAATCGTAGAAAAAGGACCTTGGAAAAAAGGGAACGTGTCGGTAATTACAGATCCTCAGTTAGATAGAGAAAAAAAGTAGAAAGTGAAGAAGAGTTGGAAGGAAGGAAAGAGAACGAGAAAGAGTGATGGAACAATCGGAATCATGTGCTGGAAAGGGAACACAAAAGAGAAATTAAAAGAGAGAAATGAAACGGTGATAAACGACCGGGACGCGATTTCGATATTAATTATCGCCAATAATGAGTTATTTTCTATTTGGTTTGGCGCGCCACACTACCACGTTACTGCATTCAATGAGCTCCTCTTCAGGACAGGTCCACACTGAGAGTCGTAAACGTCGACGTTTGAACGTATATTCGTATTTGACGTCATACGCACGTTGTTGTCAACTATCGGAGCAGTTTTGCCGTTTCGAATTTTTCGATTTCTCCCTGCGGCCGTTGGTAACAACGTGCGTATGACGTCAAATACGCATACGCATATACGTTCGAACATCGACAAATATGGCTTTCATTGTGGACCGACCCTCAGACTGGAAGCGGAGAAAAAAAGTTGTGTTTTAATTAATAGATAAATATTTACTACTATTTTTATTTTTCCCCGTGTATGTATGCCGTGTGGATTATTGAAAAAATGTCATCATATATTACAAACCTCACCAATCCAATCTAGAAGTTAACCAGCTTTTTTCCTTTGCTCTCCATTACAAATAGTTCTTGTGTTATAGTCGCTTGCAAACGTCGAATTACTGTTTCAATATTCAAATTACGAAAATATAATATTAAATATTTCAAAGGAATATAATCAAAATAACTTAAATATTTCTAAAAGTAAATATAACATTCGAAGGTTAAAATTATGCCCAACATCTTCTGGATTATAAATAAAAACTATTATTCAAACGACACCATTGAAAATAACCTCTAATTTCCACTATATTCTGGCGCGAAATTCAAATCTCAACATTTTGTTTTTCTGATTTCAGAGTAATTGTAATGTATCACTAGAGTTTAAAGTCTAACATCAATACAGTTGCTCTAAGAGATTACGATAATGATTCTACTTGTCGAAGTATAAAAAGGAATCAGCGAATAATGACAAGATAGAAAGGGATATTAAAGTAACGTGTGCGTGAGTTTAAGGCCTCATAAAATCGAAACGATTGGACTGGGATCTAGTATTGGCGAGTTGGATTTAAATGGCCAGTCGTTAAATCGGTTTCCCGTTAACTAAATACAGTTGAAATGGCATATCTACTACTGTTCAACGTATCTTTGTACAATATAATGTGGAAAAGTAATCTCGATTTTTTTATGTTATGTTACTCTTAAAGCTTCTATAAAAACACTCATCGAGATTCTTAAGCTCTTCTAAAATATGAAGAAAAATCTTTTTTTCTCAACCTCTCACAAAAATAAAAGCGATAATATAGATACAACAAATTACATACACTTTATTTTAATATTTCCATTCTATAATTGATTAAAAAATTCCAATTCTTAGCTTCGTTTTTAAAGTCTTTTGAATGGCAGAGGAAAAATCTTTTTCCTTTCATTTGATTTTTCGAGGTTCTTTTCCCTTCTATGATTCGACATATCTGTGTCTTCTTCATTCAATTTCGATCATACATAGCCATTCGATCCGAGAAGCCAGTTACATTACCACCCTTAACCGGCTTTTGCTCGCGATCCAGATTCGCTCTTCTTTTCCAGTCCACGTAACATTCTTCAAACCTTTTCAACATTTCCAATCGCATCGAAACTTACCAGCTCGTTCCCATTCTATATTTTAAGTTTAGACAAGTCACACAAAACCCCCTTTTATATTTGTAATATACGTGAAAATAAATTAATTGTAATTTATTCATTATAAGCAGTTGTCAGAGTGCCTTCAAGAAATATATTCCTATTACGAACATTTACTGAAATCTAGAACAAAGATTGTAGTTCACATACCATTATAATGGTCTTATATTTAGGGTCTCTCCAAATCAGTCCACATGGTATATGGACGTGGGTTTATAACATTGAGCACAGACCAGGGTGGCCACAAAACTTTTATTTCAAAATGTCCTCTCTTTTTCCTAAGTTTTTCTGATTTACTTCAAATTCTTTAAAGTCTTTGGTAATACCTTGAAACATTAAAAAATCTTTGAGATCGTACGAAATCCTTGAATTTTTGTGAATAAATTCTTTGAAATTTTTTAAAGCAGGTACTTTAAAATAATAATAATAGGTTCTATAAAATCGTTCCATATTCTCCGAAATTCAAGGAAATTCTTTAAATTACTATGAAAATTATTTAAATCCCTTTAAACCATTTAAATCCCTTTAAACCATTTAAATCTTTGGATAATTATTGAAAAATTTTAAATAGTTTGAAAATGCCTTGGATGTTTAAAAATACTCTAAAATATTTCAAATTCTTTGAAACTCTTGAAAACTCTTAAGATTTCTTAAAAATTTTTTAAATACACTACAATATATCAAATACTTTGAAATCCCTTTAAATGATTAAAATGATGAAATTTTTTGAAATATTTGAAAATTCTTTCAAATTTTTTAAAATACTCTCAAATGTTTATAATACTGTGAAATCCCTTCGAATTATTGATATCTATTAAAAACTTCTTGGAATATTTTTAAATCCTCTAAAAGATTTCAAAAAAATTTAAGACCTCAATTGAAAAGTGGGTAACCCATGGGTTACTTTATTGTTTGAAAAGTGATTTAACGGAAAAAGGGACTAAAAGCGTCTGCGTAGCAGCCCGGATTATTCTCTACAGTTTCTTAAAGTGCTTCCTAGAGAAGTTCCCTGATGATTGCCGTTTTTTTTAATTGCTGACTTTTCCCTGACCAACAAAATTTCCTGAAATTTCCTCGATTTCAGATTTTCACAAACCTGCGACGTTCTAGATGTTGATAAATGTAGGTAAGAGAAATCTGCGTCCACTCCTCTCGCGGAGTCCGCCGGAGAAATATGCGATTTGCCACTTTACCCTAGTCCGAGTCTGAATTACCTCGCCCACTGTTGCCTTGCTTCACCGATTACCTGCAACGTTTCTTTCTGCGAGTTTTTTCTTTGCTAATCCTTTTTCCTCGAAATTAGCCAAAAAGACCCAAAACTTTCAAATTGTGAAATTTTTCTCAAGGGCCGGGAAAATGAGAGGTAATATAGGGAAGTAAAAATGAATTGGGGTAAGGTTGGCAGTGAGAGAGGAGCGAAAGGGAACTGAAGACGACAGTAAAGGGAGGGGGAGAAGGGAAAATGAGAGGATAGGAATCATGAGTGGGAGGGGTATTAGGTTAAAGGAGAGGGAGTAGGGTAGGGGAGATTTGAACGATATGATGAAACCCTTTTTTGACTAATTTTTAGACCTCCGACTTGATGTTTTTCCTTGAAAACTAATTTCTTTGAGAATCCTAGGGAACTATAAACAAGAGCAGTTCCGGTTTGTTACGACTTATAAAAACTGGCGTAACTATTCTCTGAAAGTGTAGCTATCTCAAGGATATTTAAACCTGGCTTCTCCATCGTATCTTGTGCTTTAGAGCTGCTAGCAGTAATAATAGGCACACCTGAGCACACCAAATGCCTGCACTAACCCGGCCTTTGCCGTGGTGTACGCACTATAAACCCAGTAACGACGGAAGTCACAGTAATCAAGTCCCCCTTGCACCCTTTGTAAGTAATCCACCTTGCAAGCAACTATCCACCTTGCAATTTTACCCTCAAGGCATTGGACTCTGCCCTTTGACCTATCACGCTTAATTAAGTGGATCGCAGATAATGCTTTAATACATGGTTTTCGCACGCCCATTGCACTTCTAAATTGATAATGATGTAGTTGAAAATAACTTGAAACATTTATGAGACCGAGTCTCTCTCTTTCTCTCGTGTAATATTCATTGCAGTTTATATTACGCAGCAGCGAAAATTTCATGAGAACGTGCTGTCAAGGAGGTTTGAGTATATGCGTTTTCAAGGGCCGAGACGTGAGATTGGCCCTCAGTTAGAAAACACGAGACAGATTCTAATTTCAAATTTCTACCACGTAGACTTAAATAGGAGTAGCTCTCGGTTCAAGCGATAATCAGCACGAACACCATGGAACTTGAGATATAACTAAAATTACTAAAGCGAGAGCGAAATGAATAATTAGGAAGATTAATATATAAGCAGGCATTTAAGTATTTTTAGGTTTACACAAGATTTTTAATAGTATTAAATCGTAACAAGAAGTGGAATTTATTGTTTTACCTTGTAATAAACATCATAAGTAAAAAATAGGTATATTTTTTAATGAGGGGCCCAATGAAATCGAAGGCTGTCCAATTCGAAGACCCTTAGGATTGCAATTTTTCAAATGAGAATGATTAAATTGCAACGTCTTGAAACTGGATATATTTTAATGCCAATTTTTTCAGTGTCTTATAGTTCGAAATGTTTGCAATTTGAATTTTATGAAGATTTAACTTTAAAAAACCAATTTAAATTTTAATTGTTCAAATTTCAACACTCCTGAATTTAAAAACGCTAGAATTTTTCAATCTTTTTATTTAAGAGATACAAGAATTGTAATGTCTTCAATTCTGAAAAAACTCTAAAATTTAAAAGGTCTAAAAACATCTTTAAAACATATAGTGTATAAACAAAAAAATAAAAATAGTGTATAAATTCTAAAATCTTAAATCTTCTAAGCATTCGAATTTTTAAACCAGTTTTTAATCAAGGGATTAGATCAGATAAGAATAATAATCTTTATTTAGAATACAACTTTAGAAATTGAGAATTTCGATAAAATAACAGACCATGAATATAATTCACGTTTCTTTTGCTTTATTTCAGACAAAACTTAGTGTCTTTAATGACAAATTATAAGGCTTTTTATATTTTTTCCTGCAAAGTAATCGCAATTTTTAAAAAGTTTTAATATTACAGAATCCTATAAAACTGATGTAGCATTAGAAACAGAAGTAAACTTTTTCGGATAAAAATATTTTCGTCAGTAATTTATTATTAAGCATGAAGTGGAATCTGAAAGTGTGTATACAAAATAGATATTATCTCTGGAGTTGAAGGTAATTAATCTTTATTCAACTTGATGACAGAGTTCTTGCTTCAAGATTTGAAAAACTACCGATATTCCAGTCAAATTTCAAATGAACTAAATAAATTTAGGCTGAATAAAAATAAAAATTGCTCTGTCCAAAATTAATCTCTCGAATAACAAAAATTCGGAGAAATTAATTAAAGTCAAATTTCAGTAATTTGAGTTTCTAAAAAGTGATTAAAACATGCGAGGACATTATTTCACTGATTTTGCACTCAAAATACATAATCTAACTCTTTTTACTAATTCAGATGTAAGATTTGACTTTTTGCTAAAAATTCACGTTTATAAAGAAAGTATTTATTTTTTAATTACTGGTTTATCGTTTAAAAAATAAAATTTAAATAGAAGCTCTTGACTTAATGATTTAACCTGTAATGTCTCGAAATTGGAGAGGAAAATTTTTTAGTTTGAATCTTATCTACATTTTATATTCTTCCGCCATCAAGTAATTTATATTTATAAAGAATGCAAATAATAATTGGAGTTAAAACACCAATCAAATGTGTCTTTATCTGGAGAAAATTCACTTAAATAAAAAAAAAAGTTTTCTCAACGGAGAACAGTTTGCTGAGATAAAAAATATTTTCTTAGATCAAGAAAATATTGTATCGACCGTGTTTGAAACAATATTTTCTTTATTTAATATTATTTCCTTTTTCCTATAAAAAGCGTAATAAACGTCCATTAAGTTATTATATTCTTAATAATGTTTTGTCTATTTGAAATAATCAAATTATTTTAAACAAATACGTTCCTGTATTAAAAGTTCTAGTTCTAGTTTCTTGGTGCACTAGATGCTTGGCTTCTAGATGATGGATGAACAATTACTTTTAATGAAAATATTAAAATTTAAAAAAAATGTACAGTGAAGTGAGTTAGACCTTCCGAGAATTGTCTTCGCGCCGCGGGGAAAAGTAAAACGTGCTACAAACATAAACACTACTATCGGCGAGAAAATCATAGGCATCTGTCTTTGAAGCTTAACAGCTCAGTCAAAAAAAAAATGCTGGCGCAACAAAAAAGTAGTCATACAGGGAGAAAAAGTTTTAGTTGGGCCAAATAGATGAATCTAGTTACGCGCGTCTAGTAAATTTAAAACAGAAGTTTCCTTACTCCTACTCAATGTTTTGTAAGCAGTCTAGTAGATTTTACCGATCCATCGTGTTATTTCAAATAGTTCCCATAACGAGATATCTAGTAGCAATGTTCCCCCAACTCTCCTGTAATCCCTTCGTTTCTTCCTCCTAAACCCTTTACCACCACTATTCTTCCCTCTAGCGGCTAGCTTGCCTGCCTAATATTCGGCGTCGTCAGCTCCAATTTCTTCCAGCTGCTTGCATTTCCGTGTACCGTGCGTTATTCTGACCATTTTCAGAGTTGCGAGAAGCGACGTGTTTTGATTTTTGCTTCTATTTGCGCGTATTAGAATAAGTAATTTCCGTGACGACATAGTGGATAATCTGCTGAACTTGTAGAACCTTTTCTCCGACAAAGCTATATTGCAAGGAACATAAGCTTTGTTTTTCTTCAGTGTCGTCGCCATGTTGTTTTGAAGATGATGCTTCTGGCCGTGCGATTTTTTTGTGAAATATGAAATCATACTTTTGACCAGTGTTTAATAAACGAACTTTACTTTTATTGTATTGCATACATTTTCAAACGTATCCTAAAGATCCTGTAAAAAAACTTATTTTTCTGAGAAAAAAAAACTACTCGAACCCTATATATCTGGTAAATATTACAAAAAAACTAGTTAAATTACCTAAAAACTGTCATCTAAGCCTTACTCAACGTTTGGTTGATTTTACTAGACAGCTAGTTACATCTACTAGCCATGGAAATTTTGGCCGAACTAGATTTCTGGTAACCTATACCACATGTCTTGTAATTCTAACTAGACAGGCTAACTCTACTGTCTAGCGTGTTTAACTAGACAGCGTGTTGGTTCAAATTTTACTAGACTGTCTAGTACGGCTAACCCGAATACTTGTTAACCCAACTAGACATTTTTCTCCATGTATGAAAGCTGATAGTGTTCTACGTAAATAAGCTTGAAGACGTTTAGTTAAAAAAAATTTGTGCTTAGCAGACTGAAAAATGTAAAAAAAAAGTAAGTATTTTTGGGTAAATTTAAGAACAGTCAAGTTTAGAGCAATATTTCTTATACAAGGGGCGATGGGAAAAATTTCAAAAAAATCCATGAATATCAGGAAAACTGTTGTGATCCAGTTGCAGTTGAGAAATTTGAAAAATAATAAAAATTGTTGCTTAAAAGTACAAAAATGTTCAACTATATTATCTTCAGTTCTAATATTTTCACACATTTTTTTGTTGGAAAATAAGTGACAGAAAGTAGGGGGGGGGGGGGCTTTTTTGTTTGACTGCCGACTGCTGGTGCCTTTCTTCGACCTTTCTTCTGAATGCTTGGATGGCACCTGGCCATAGGTCGAATAAAGGGACCAGCGGTCGGCAATAAAAAGAAATGGGCCCCCCTGCTTTCTGTCACTTGTTTTCCAACAAAAAAATGTCTGGAAATATCGCGGTTTCCACAAAAAATCAGAGTATCATATCTTTCCGGGCGATCGGAAATAATTACAGAGCCTATCCATTACATTTTGCAGTTTGACTCGCTTTAATATCTATATTAGAACTGAAGATAATAAAGTTGCACATTTTTGTATTTTTAAGCAACAATTTTTATTATTTTTTCAATTTCTCAACTGCAACTTGTTCACAACAGTTTTCCTCAAACTCATGAATTTTTTCAAATTTTTCCTATCGCCCTGGTATAAGAAATAATGCTCTAAACTTGACTGTTCTTAAATGTACCAGAAAATAGTTGCTTTTTTTACATTTTTCAGTCTGCTAAGCACAACATTTTTTTTACATAAACGTCTTTAAGCTCATTTACGTGGAACACTTTCAGCTTTCATATGACTGCTTTTTTGTTGCGCTAGCATTTTTTTACTGAGCTGTTAAGTTTTAAAGGCAGATGCCTATGATTTTTTCGCCGATAGTAGACTAGACTGTTTACATTCAAAGTGGACGTTGTCCGGGAGTTAGGTCCAAGGTCAGGCCTAAAACCAGCCCTTCCTCCAGGGTTCATTGTATTTTAAACAATATTTTTTCCAGTTTAATTTTTTCTTACTACCACGCCCGAACAATTTTTGAAGTAACTACATTTGAAGATTATTGATCTATTTTCCAAATTGGAAACAGTATAGTTGTAGGAAACGTTTTCTCTGAAAAAATGAGCCTTAATTCATTAAAATTCAACCATTTCAATCTGCAACGCTTCTTGCACACATTTTTTTCTGTGGTAATCCTTCTTCTCAGAAATTAGCCAAAAAGATCTAAAAAATTTAGAATTTTGAAATTCTTTGGAAAATGTGTTACGCGATTTCATCTCGACCTATGCTTGGTGCGAGATAAACAGGACTTCTAAAAAATCGCACGGTAGCAGGAATATAGTTGACAGGGCTGGTTAATATAATGGCGGGTACAGCGGAGTGATACGGCCGTGAAGTTGGTGTCTCATTGGTTTTACAGTAGGTTGATGGTAGAGGGTGGTTTGGCGGTGGACGCGCTCGGCTAGGACAGTCGGGTATTGATGAGCCGTATCCCGTCCTTCTATCCAGTTCCAGTCACTCTTCGGTTCGAACGTCATGACCGTTTGTCCAGCGTCCTTCGTTTAAGCATATAGTTGGATAGGATAGGATAGGACAAGTCAGGAGACACTCTGCTCAAAGATATACATTGTAGATGGACATACGTCATGCTTATAATTGAACTGAAACGTGTGCGTTATAGCAGGGTTAGGGCTTACATCCGCGCTTATAATATCACTGGCTGCGTTGAATTAACTTCGTGTGATTGTGTCCCTTGTCTTTTTTCAATCAAATTTCGCTCTTTCTAGCCTGATAAAAGATAATCTACGAGACGAATAAAAATTCTTGATCTATTCCATATTTATTACTAATTATATAAGCAAGTTGGCCACAAACTTCATTTTCAAAATTCACTGATTTTTCTCCAACCAATTATTATTTTTTCTAACTATTAATATTTGAAAGCCAGGACTAAAAAACCAAAATACTTTCATAACAGGGGGAATAGTAATATTTTTTACGAACATAGGGGAATAAATTCTTTTGAACAAAATTAAAGTAAATACAAAATGCTTTGAATTATTAAGACGTTGAGTCTAAATATGTCGCATTATCAACAATGAATTTTCAAATAAAAAGTTAATTTTAAACAATACAAAAATCATTTTAACGAAATAGTTACATTTACACTAGAAGGCGAGCAGCAGAGCGCTAGCTCTGCTGCTCACCTTTAATATCCCGTACTACATACCTGTCTCTACCTAAACTTTTTCTTATTTCGTAAGGACCATTATACTGGTGATCTACTTTTCGACTTACTCTTATTGAAGGCCTCTGACATTCAACTAAGCCAAGCTGTCCTTCTTTGTACTCCTTCACCTCCTTCCGCCGTTTATCAAACTGCTCTTTTATTTTATCTCTATTTTTATCTAGAAGATCGGCTACAGGTTCCATTTCCTCTACTAAACACAATGATCTGTTTAAATCTAAGAATTCTCTCGTTAAAGGATTCGTATTAAGGCCTACCCCTTTCTTATTGTAAATTAACTCATAAGGACTTCGCTTCGTGATCCGATGTTCACTGTTATTTACTGCCCATTGCACTTCACATAAATGATCGTCCCAATCACTTCCCTCTTCATTTGAAGTCGTGGACATACAGGTTAACAATAATCTATTTAAAAGCTCCACCTGTCCGTTCGCCCGAGGAATTGACGTTGCAACTTTGACATGATGTATACCTGCATTTTCACAAAATTCCCTAAACAATTTTGATGGGTACACAGTACCTCTATCAGATATAATTCTCTTAGGCTTTCCATAATTTGCAATAAACTCTTTCATGAACAATACGGTTTCTTCTGCATTAGTCGTTCCTACCGCTTTCAGAACAGTATACGTGCTAAATCCGCAAATAATTGCTATGCCATGATTATTCCCTCGCTCTGTCGTTATGAAAGATCCCAAATGATCTATATGCAGGACAACAAATGGCTCGCTGCTCTTATCTAATGGATGTAAAAATCCTGGTTGCTTTCCTCCTGGATTTTTATAAAACAGACAATTTATACATCGACTCACATAAATTGTTACAAACTCGCGCATATTAGGAAAGTAGTAGACTTCTTTCAAAGCTGACAAAGTTTTGTCAATGCCCATGTGGCATAGATTTCGGTGAGCATCCGATACAAGTTCATGACGTAACGCCTCTGGTACATAC
This sequence comes from Belonocnema kinseyi, assembly GCF_010883055.1. Classification (NCBI taxonomy): domain Eukaryota; kingdom Metazoa; phylum Arthropoda; class Insecta; order Hymenoptera; family Cynipidae; genus Belonocnema; species Belonocnema kinseyi. The sequence continues at coordinate 97,885,406 of NC_046663.1, read as the reverse complement.
AGTCTCATTCTGCCTTTCGATGTGCGATACACACGAGCATTCCACATGGTAAACTTTTCGTGCAACTTCGCGTCTCCTGCTTCTAACTGACCTCGTATTGACATAATTTCGTCACTCGCTCTTTGCATAGCCGCTATCCAATCTATCGTAATAGTGATCCCTAGCATTGGAAAACCAGTCAATTCCATTTCAGTCGCATCTTCCACCGGATTTCTACTTAGTGCATCTGCCACTACATTCTTTTCACCCTTCTGATATTCAATCGTATACTGAAATTCTGACAACTTTACAAAACCATCTACCAATTCGTGGACCTAAATCAGTTTTCGCAGCTAGTAATTTCAAACTGTTACAATCTGGTTCTGATTATGAATTGCATCCCTATCAAATAGACCCGAAATCTATCTAATGTGCTAAGAATGGCCAACGCTTCTAATTCATAAGAATCGTATTTAGATTCGTCTTTCGTAGTCTTTCTACTGAAATATGAAACTGCGTGTAACTTTTTATCTTGATCATCTTCCTGCAATAAAATTCCACCCAACCCTTTTGAACTAGCGTCTGTATGAAATTCTGTTCTAGCTTTCGGATTATAAACTGTCAAAACAGGATGACTCAACATTGTTTTTTTTTCAATTGTTCAAAAGCTTGCATCAGCTCTTCTCGCCAAATGAATGTAGTATTTTTACCCATTAAATCAGTTAAAGCTTTTGCAATAATTGAGTATCCTTGTAAAAATCTTCTGAAATAGCTTGTTAAACCAATATAACTTCTAACATCCGTAACATCACTCGGAACTGGAAATTCTTTTATGGCGCGCAACTTTCTACTTCCTGGAGGAATTCCCTGTGCAGTTATTTCAAATCCTAAATACTCAATCTTTTCACTCAAAAAATAACATTTATCCAACCTTAACGTTAATTTTGCGGTTCTAAGAGCATCCAAAACTAACCTGAGTTTCTATATTCCATCATCTACTGTATTCGAAGGGACTATAATGTCATCTAAATAAGCCATCGCTACAGTCTATCTTATCCTACCTAAGACCTGATTAATTAATCTTTGAAATACCGCTGGCGCATTGCATAATTCAAAAGGTATCCTTTTAAATTGATAGTGGCCATCTGATGTGCTGAATGCAGTAATGTGTCTTGTATCCTTTGCCATTGGTACTTGATAGTACTCGCTGCTGAGATCTAAGGTTGTAAAATATTTCATACCATGTAAACGATCCAACTGATCATCTAGCAATGGCAGGGGATACTGCTGCTTTACTGTCTCTTTATTTATGTCTCGATAATCGACGCACATCCTCACATCTCCCGTCTTCTCCCGCACAAGTAATACTGAACTGGAAAATGGCGAATCGCTTTCTTCTATCATATCCGCTTGACTCAAGTCACGAACCATATTTTGAAGTTGCTTCCTCTCTGCATACGACGTCCGATTTGGATGACGGCTGAAGGGTGTCGAATTACTCAAGAGTAATCTTCATTTCCGCCATATTAGTGCATCCTATCTGATGCATGTTTCTGACAACCAAATCCTTATAGTCATTTATTGCGCTAACCAGTTTCTTTTTCTCATCTTCCGGTAGTTCAGTATTAATCTCTTCTTCGGCAATTGGAATTTCGTTCACTTCCTTCCTCATAACATCCTGTTGTACATCAATATTCTCAGCTCTCGTTAGAATTGTTCCTACTTTAATATTTACATTATTTCCGGTCATATTTAAAATAGGAACTTTGGAAATTCCTTCTTCGTCAGTGCTGACAATGCATCTTGGCATTAGTCTTCCATCTTCTCGAATCCCTCCTTCGAGACAAATATCCTCATTGTGAAAAATGGTGCTTACTGACACAAATCCGACATAATTTTTCGGTATCATCATAGCCTCTTTTGCCCAAAGTGGAGTTTTTGCTTCTTGTTCTAGTATAATCTCACTTATATCATCACTTGCTTGCATGCAGGTGATCTCAAATGGCTTACTTTCATATACAACTCCATCCGTGTATGGCTGCCCCACTATCAACGGAATCTGCTGTGCTTCGTTTGGTACAACGTGAATTCTTACCTTCAGACCCACGCCATCGATTGCGAGTTGAACTTCAACTTCTCCTAGCGTGCGTACTTCTCCGTTGCCATAGCCCATAAGCTGATCGCTTGACTCACGATACTCAAGGCCCAACTGCTTCGCTGCATCCTCCCTCAGCGCCACTGCTTCACTTCCAGGATTGACATAGCTTTTCAACATTTTCCCGCCGATGTATGCTTCTTTGAAACATCTCAGCCTTCTCTTATCACTACTCCGTATATGCAGAACGTTCTTGGAACTGCTTGCATCTGTGTTGCTTGTCTTTATCCTTGGTATCTTTATTTTCAACTTTTGAACGAACGTTTTCTTTATTTAAAATGTGCGTTGCGCCCTTCAAATCTGTTAATAATTGGCTTCCAGATGTGTAACAAGACAGTGGACCCAAGTAGTTTCTAATCCGATTATTGTTCGATCCATCTACTATCTATTCAATGTCTTCTCTAGAAGACATTCCTGCTCTATTACATTTATCCAACTTTTGGTAATAGTACTCGGTAATGTCTTGCCCTGGCTGTCGTTTAAAATTCTGGGCTTCTTTCCTTTTTTTCAGCTTACTGCCTTCGCATGGGAATTCTTCGATTAAAAGCTCCTCCCACTGCTCCCAAGTGCGCCTTGCCGCTGACAAACTATCGCGCCACAATCTAGCAACACCTGCTAACTTGGACAGAGCGTAATGCGCGTTAGCTACATCGTCCCAATGGTACAATTCAGCGTATTCTTCAATTTTTTCAATCCAGTCATCAATGTTAATACCACCTCTAACAGGATCAAAATATGGTAATACCTCATAAACATCCCTGTAATGGGCCGATCTTCCTTCATCGTCAGCCATACTGCCATACAAGATGTTGCTCTCCGCGTTAGATGCTTCTTCGACCAAGGATCTATCCCCTAACTCTTCTACTTTATTATATTCACTTTCCGTATTTTGCAGTTCTCATTGTCGATATTTTGGTTATTACTTGCACTTTCACTGTCCTTATTGCTTTTTGATCGCGTGATCATCACTGTTGCTACTCGGTTCTATCACTGTTCTACCCGCGATAACGATCAATTCTCGATATCGATTCTATAATTTCAATAAGAAATCCCGGTTATCACCACACGCGAATCTTTTGTTCCTCCTGAGTACGCAATATCCGTTACTACCTACGCGACGTTCTGACCACGCCCTGTCTCAAAAAATTTTATTTTTCGCGAAAAATGGACACGTCCTTTATCCCACTTTTGATTTTATAGCATTCTATAAAAGGCTTGGATTAGGACAGTGATTTATCAATTACAAAAACTTACTTTCGATATATATAAATTTGATATATATAAATATAATATATTAATATATATAAATATATATAAACATACGGAACTATGCATACATACGGAAAAATTACTACACAAATAGTTACATATTTAAGCACCGAGATTAATGTATAATTAAAGTGATAAATCTTCAAGAAAAGGAATTTTTAACAAACCAATTGAAAAATTATAATAGCTGGTATTTACATCGAGAAAAATTTGAATCTATATATTTTTTAAACAGCTGAATTCAACCAGAAGAAATCAGTTTTCAACCAGACAGGGGAATCCTCAGCTAAAATAGCTTAGTTTTCAAAAACACAGTTTGCAATTTTAACCAAAAAAATATCAAATATTGACTAAAATATCTGAATTTTCAACTAAAAAGATCAACAAGTTTTCAAAAAAATAGTTTAATTTCCGACCAAAACAGTTGTCATCAAAATAATTAACTTTTAAACCAAAGTACAGACATTTTAACTAAACGTGGTGAATTCTGACCCTAAAATATAATTAGTAGACTTCTAAAAAACAAAAAAGGAAGAATAGTGATAAGAGTGTGAAATCCGCATTTTTAATATATAGAATTTCTAATAAATGGAATAAAACTATTTTTAACATTCAATTAATTATTTTCGACAGTTACTTAAGGTGCTGCTTAAAGATATTCCCCCTTGCTTTTGCAATTTTTTTCAAAATTTCCTTGACTTTCATTGATTTACAGGTTTTTACAAGGGATGCATTCTTGATTCAGTGAACTCTCTGACTCGCGAAAGAGATTTAATCTAAATAAAAGTCAACTGAATTTAGCAAATAGAAGATGAAATTTTCAACTTTTTGTATATAAGGGTTTTAATACTGTAGACCCTCAAACTGGAAGATTCCCATTAGCTTCGACTTGAATTCTGTGTAAGACTATCAGTCTATCAGATAATAAAAAAAAATCAACATCTTCCAGAAATACTACATCGAATAAAATACATCAGTGATTCAGCGAGATATTTTTTAATATGATACAGTATCTCTCCAATAATCGAGCAGAGAGATATCATCTTCCAATAACCCAGTTGAATACCAGCATGTTTTCGCTTTGCGAATCAGATATCTCAAAAATCGACAGACCGAAATCATACTCCACTGCCTTATGGGTCACTGATTCATCTATATCATGAAAACACGTAAATCTCGTACGATACCTCACAGTTAATTTCATCATGCCAAATTTTCAATGCCATCAATACGAATAAATTGATATGCGAATGAGCCATATTTAAATAAACAAATATATATTATATCAATGAAGAATATTCCATTATTTTATTCCCACTCTTTAAATTGCTATATATAAAAAAGGATGTTCTAAGCGTACAGTCAAGCTCAAAGCTAATAATTGTCTAACTTGATTGATAAAACCGATAAAAGGGCCAAAATTAATATTAACACAAATTTTGAAAAATAAAAAGCTATGTTTATAATCGTCAATTCTAAAGACAAGTAAAGGAAAATCAATATAACCAGTCACCACTGGCACTTTCTATTTCTGAATCAAATTCTAAATATGAGAAATTTTTAACTCACAAAGCAGTCATAGAATTTCTCCAAAGAAGAGCTGACACAAAAATAAGCGTGGTCCCGTGTTTTCGCCGGTTCAAGGACTGTCCAACAAAATTAGTTTGTTTGCCGTAACTTCATTTCTTTCTCAGTGAAAATTCTTTGCCACAATCAATGGTTATTCTCGATTTTATAAATCTAATTACAGATTGATTAATTTTTAGCTTTACTGTACACCTAAATCGCATTTGATTTCGAAAAATATAAAAAATACATAACTTTTCTTTGATTCGAACAAACTTGAATCGAATTTGAATGCTTTCAAATGGGTATGTGCCTTTGAGTATAAATCATGTAAATTACCTACTTCAATTTTAATAAAAAAAAATACTCATATACTCCAATTTTTTCACTTTCATTAAAAATCGCAGATTGAAAACGAGATTTAAACCCGATATCGGAAAACCAGCCGAATGGAATTTATGGAAACCCTTGACACTGTTTCGGCACCCTGAAAAAATCGTCCAACTTCGTTATTAATCTTGAAAAGTGATCGAAGCCAGTTTAATAAATCAAGCCGCAGTAAAATCGTCAGTCGAACGGAGAGAAGGGATGTTGGATGTAGCTATTCAATACCATGACGTATGTACATCAAAACTCGCTGTGGTTCAGTTTGGAGACTCGATCGTAATCAATCAAAAACGGTGTATTTATTCGTGAGGTTTATTTCAGTTGGTATGATTATTTTACAGTTCTATGGAAACAGGCAGTAAATATAAAATCAGCGAACGGAGAAAATCGACGATAACGTATGAATCTAGCTTTCCCTATTCCGTTTAACCCTTTGCGGCATGGTGGGAATACCGTATTCCCACCTTTTTTCATACCATTTTTTGCGATTTCAGAGTAGTTTTTATTGGATTTTACACAGGTTTTTTTTTAATTTCATGCTCACAGGATGATAGAAAATTGAAATTTTTGTGTGAAGGGTCTAAATTTTTAAAATAATTTGTTCATACTCATAAACAAAAATGAAAAAAGCCTTTTTTTTGGACAAAATTCATTATTGAAAAAACTTTGCATTATATCCTTATGAAAATGGATACTTTAGGGTTTTTGGGGACGCTGAATACGAATCTAGATTCAGATTTTGAAAATTCAAAAGGGCGGATCCAATATGGCTGCCGAAATTGGGAATATTTTTGGATTTTATCTGAAAATTGGTATACAGGGGTTTCGGGGTCAGTGATCACGAATATGAACTCAGATTTTGAAAATTTAAAATGGTGGATCCAAGATGGCGCCCGAAACATGGAATATTTTTGGATTTTTTTCTGAAAATTGGTATACAGACGTTTTTGGGATCGCTGATCACGAATCTGAAATCAGACTTTGAAAATTCAAAATGACGGATCCAATATGGCGGTCAAAATAATAAAGTTTTCTGGATTTTTTTTTAAATTAGTGTACAAGGATTTTTGGAGTCACTGATCACGAATCTGCATTTAGATTTCGAAAATTCAGAAAATTGGTACTAATCCATGTTTTAGGTCAGTAGGTGTATATTTTTTCAAGCCTTAATATTCTAAATATTTGTCATTTTGAATACAGATTCAAGATCAGCGACCACCTGCCTGTGCCAACTTTCAAAAAACAATTTAGAAATATTTTGAATTTTGGCCCGCCATTTTGAATGTTCCAAATCTAAGTTCAGATTCGTGATCAGAGATACCAAAAACCCCTGTACACCAATTTTCAAAAAAAAATTCCAAATTTTGGCCGCCATATTGGATTCACCATTTTGAATTTTCTAAATCTGAGTTCAGATTCATGATGATTGATCCCAAAAACCCCAGTATACCAATTTTCAGAAAAAATAAAAAAATATGCCAAATGTTAGCCGCCATATTGGACCCGCCATTCTAAATTTTTAAAATCTGAGTTCAGATTCGTAATCAGCGACCCCAAAAACCCCTATGTACCAATTTTCATGAAAACTCATTTCCCTGAAAAATGTATGCCGGAAAGGGTTAATAGACATTAGAATAGTTTTTAGACTATTATTGGATAATTTCGGTGTGACTTACACCTGTAGAAACAAATAATTAACAAAAATGGTTAATTAATATGTAAAAATGCATATTCTGTCGAAATTATAAAGAATTTCTACAGAAAAAAATAGTAAGTGAAATTATAATGGATTTAATAAATAAAAAAAATATTCGAATTAATTAATTTACTTTGTTTGATTATTGGAACTCCTAATTAGTATGTTTCGGCTTGCTTTTCGAGCTTTTTTATTCTCCTAACTTTTTCTATCATATCAATATGTGACAGCTTATTAGTATGCATCAATTTGACATATTTTCAAATTTTCTTCAACATGAAATTGTTCCCCTTATATGGAAATGCTTTATTGTTATTTTCAATTTATTAATTTTGCAATTTAGATTATGATTTAATTTTTAAAGATCCTTATTTAGGATTGCTTCAATTTTTAAGAGGAGTTTTGAATTATTTAATTTTTAATGCCTGATGTTTGAATTCGCTAATTTAAAACATTTGCAATTTGAAAGCATATCAATTTTAAAATGTTTAGAATGTTTTTAGAATGCCAGTGAATTTTTATTTTACAGATAGCACAACTTTTCAGTAAAAAGATCTATTCAATTACTTTGAATGTTACTTTTGAGACCTTGAAGCTACAATTCTTTCTTGAACAGCCTAATTTCGAAGGTATTTGGTTTGAATTTTCTTAATTTTTGGAGCTTTCTAATTTCACAATATTGTACTTTTTAACTAAAATATTACAAATGTAGCTATTCTTAATTAGTTATGTTCAATTGTAGTCAGTTTTATCAATTTAATAATTTTAGATTGAAATGTTTTTAAATGCTTGGTTTAAATTTTAAACGTACAAAATTGTCAGCTTTTATAAATTCTTGAAAATCATGGAATTTTAAACAGTAAAAATGACAGTGAATTTATTTGTTGAACTTAGACAAAATCTTACCTAATGTGATTTTTTTTATTGGAAACATTTTCAATATAAATTTTTTGAATATATTGGTATAAAATTTCAAACGCTTTTATTTCAAAATTATTAACTATTGTTTCAAACAGAAAAAAAACTAAACCTAATATTAAATAATTTGGATAATAATTAATTTGTAAATTGTTTATATTTTTAATTTTAGCAAATGAAAATCCAGAGACGTGAATTAGGGGTGAATTAGTGAAGAGGGCAGTAAGTACAGTAGTAGATGCCACCTTCTTGCGCAGAAGTATGACTCGAATTCAGGTGCTAGTTTCCTAGATCGTGTGGTTACTGCCGATTTTTGAAGATGCTGCTTTTACCCATAGAAACAATTTTCGAGACTTGTGGATGCTGTCTTTCAAAGTGATGATGCCATAATTTATTAAAACAATATCATCATTTTAAATAAAGGATTTAAACAGATCGATAGATCTCTCTTAAATGCTTTCAGCTATGTAAAAACTCGTTTGTCGATTTTTTCAGTTACTGCCTTTTTCCGTGGAAGCGTGCGTGCATAAATGTGAATATGCATGCAAGTTTATTCATTCACTATTCAACTATACAACAGATTTAGCACCTAGAGCTTCACACACAGTCACACTGTGAGAGAAGTTGAATCCACGACGATCAATTTACGAAGGAGAAGAGCCAGTAGGCAGCTTTGCTTGAATCGCCTTTGTTTATCTTCCCTGCAGACTGAACAGGTTTGTAGGGACCAGGACAAGGGACCGCAGAAAGCTGTGGAAACGAGACTGGTGAATACAGGTCCATTTCCGGAGTTGAGATGCGCCTGTACTCGTTTTAAAACGGCTATTCGACGCTACCGCGCTCAGTCCAGCGAATAACTTCTTGCCAACGTGTTGCTGGCACTGTGCCATCCACACTCGGTTTAGTTACGAATACACATTACACACTGACCCAACACGCGATGCTTATTCGCAATCTCGCACGTGACCGGAAATAGAAGCAGGCTTTATTAGCGGATCGTCCCGCGAAACATTAGATTTCTTTGGTCAAAATACCACGAGTTTCTGAATACCTGTTTACCTTTTTGTTCAGTTATGAGGTCTGTGCGAAAAATATCCGACCTTGTGACGTACCAGGAATAAGAATTAATTCTGGTCAATTGCGATTGTATCCCCATCAAAGTACTCGCATTTAGAAGCCACAACCTTCTTCCAGCGATCCTCATACTTTCGGAAGAACTCCTTAAAGTAACCTTTCGTAATGCCTAATAGCTGCTTCGTCGCATTCTGCACTATTTCCTTTACATTTTGAAATCGATTTTCTTCTAAAGGATAGTACTTCAATTTTGGAAACAGAGATCGCAGGATTCAAGTCAGGACTGTGTAGGGGCTGCTGAAGTTGTGTGAAGCCGCAGTTAGCCAGAAATTGTTGAATGAGCTGCGATGAATGGACAAGTGCGTTGTCGTGCTAAACCTGCGTAGAGAATTATCGGGGAAGATTTGCGTCTAGTTAGGGAATTGTCTTGAAAGTTTCATCATCTAGACAATCTTTGAAATATGTTTCAATGTGAACTATCTAAAATAGATTTTCACACGACTAGAGCTAAATTAGCTTGTCCAGATTAGCGCTCGATTAGCTTGTCCAGACTAGCGCTTGACCATGTGCATAAAAACGTTTCACTTCTACTCAGCGCATTTTGATGCATATTCATAGTATTATAAATTTTCGGTACGACTATCACGAGTAATGTTAAAAATCACTGATAACATACTTTAAAATTCAAAATCTTTCTAGCCAATGACAAACATTCAAAGGGATTTAAAAATAATATAACAAAATTTAAAAGATTTAAGGCAATTTTAAAAGATTTAAACGATGTTTAAAAATATGAAGGGTTTAAAAAATATAGAGTTTACATTAGAATCCCTTGAAAAAATTTCCAGGGATTCTAATGGATTTTATTAGCAATAAATTAATTCAAGGCATTAAATAAAAATAGTGTAATCTATCGATGGATTCAAATTTTTCACAAGACTTCAAAAGAACTTAAGGAATTTCAAAGATTTTAAGGAACCTGAAAGGATTACATGGGATTCCATGAAACTCAAAACAAAATTGAAAGATTTACCAGGATTGTAAAGGTTTTAAGGAATTTTAAAAGAATGACAAATATTTAAAAAAGCACGAGTAGTTTCAAAAGTTTTAAAGGATTTAAATATATTTTCTGGGGCTGCATTTGATATTAAAAGATTTCAAAAGAATTCAAGAGACTTTAGGGGATTCAAGGAATTTCGAAAGAATGAAACTTATTTAAAAAGATTTTTCGACCGACCCCCCTTGAAAAGGTGCCATTACATGCACGTAAAGCAGGCGTAATGTGGCCGCTTACAGCTCAGTGAGGTGCGCACTTGCGCAATCCGCCACCGGACTAGCATGAAACTTTACGCCCGCTACATAAAAACTTTAAGCCTGCTACATGAAACTTTACACCCGATGCATAAAACTGTACGCCCGCTATAGATAAAATGCACCATACCAGTGAGAATATGAAGAAATTATATTTATCTTTAAAAAAATTGCATCGTTTCCCTTCTGATAAGTACGCTATCTTTTCCTTTCACTTATAATTTAAAATTGTGAAGAACGCCAAACATCCTTTATCTGCTTTATCTATTCGTTTTTAAGGAGGACAAGACAAAAAGTATCGTGTGTACTATTCAGGGATTTCCAAATTTAAATAAATAACTTATGTTTCGATCAAATCGAAACTCAAATTCCCCTTCAAAGGATTTCATAATATTTTATAGAACATAACAATTTTTTAGGCGTTTTAAAAATGAAATCATTGTGTATTAAGCTTTTGATTCATACAAATAAAGTACACGTGCAAAAATCACGAAAACAGAAAAACAATTTTATCCCAAATATCCGGCAATAAATGCGTCCACAAAAGATTATTCCTTTTCTCTAATTGATCCTAAAAAGCGGCTTGAAAAATAATCAAATTCCGCAATTTATTGGTGATATTGGACCCTGAAGTCACTTTTTAATGACCCTGAAATATTTGCAAAGTGTTTTTTCTACTCACTGCACCCTTGAATAAGAATTAATTCTAGCTGAACTCACCTGAAACAAAAAAGGGAAAATATGTCTTAGTCAAGAGAATCTTATATTATAAATACTTGTTTCAGCCATAATACCTATTGCTAAAAAGTTCATTTCCATAAACTATCGGGACGCGAAATGTAATAAATATTGAAACATGAAAAGGTAATCTCAGAAAAGGGATGAATAATTAGAAAAATTAAATGATTAGAACCATTTTGAAGACCATATTTCCATTAAACTTGAATGTTCAAACTTATTTCTCATTTCGGAGATTTATAAAATCGAAGTCGGAGTAATGAGAGAAATCGAAATGCGAAAATCCATCTACGCTCAATTATTTCCCGTTCTACATCAAGCAAGTCGCTTGAAATTCAAAGTGGAATGTGCGCAGGGATGAAATCTAGAGCATCAGTGTTACCCTCGAGCCTACCCTGCGTACTTCGCCAAAGAGTGCACTCGATTTTCGTGTTTCACGAATTCAGTTCATCCATAAAGCATTTACATATCTACCTCTCTGTAAATGCGTCAAATGGAGAAAGTGTTGCTACCGCAGTAAAATCACTGCAGCGAAAACGACAATTTTATTACGGTCCAACGATAATTGACAGAACAGCAAACACACTGTAGCCAATGAAAATTCAATTAACTAATCCCATTGTCCTTCACTATTTCCTCGTAATCTTGTTCCAACTTTCATTCAAACAAAAATACCAAAATCAGGCCTCAGACGCATTTTAGAAATTTAAAATACTGTCAATAGTAACAAAATAGATACATGCAATTTTTTAAATATTAAATCTAGGCCCTAATATTTTTCAAATTTGGTATACAATATGCATGTCAGGGTGGTCCAAAAAATTATTATTTTAAAGTCCCATTACCTCATTTTGTGTCATTTAATGAAAAAAATTATTCATTTTTTTAGATTAAAAATAATCTTAAAAGCTTAACGAAATCTAAAAATCTCATTTTATAAATAAATTCATTAACAAATTCGCCGCAACTCAACCTTTAAGCATATTTTTCCCCTTTTCAACCTTAGTTATTCCTAAAAAATTATTATTCTTTTGTTCAAAACGTCTTAAATGCGAGCTTAAACGTCGTTTCTGAAGTTTATAAAATTAAAGAGAGTTTAAATAGTTGACTTGATGTCATTTTTATTAAAATAGTAGCAAAACAGTTGTATCGTTAGAAAAAAAGTGTCTATATTGTCGTGAGCCAGATACCTGCAAAATCTCTGATTAAACTTTTAATAAAATAAATAGAAAATTTGTAAAGATTTAATTTGCAATTTTGCATACTTTGAGTGCAGTAAATTAATTAGAATTTGAAGGTATATCAATATTTTTTCTTAGTTTTGTGGACGTCTAGACAGAAAGAAAAAAAGAAAAAACTCATAAAGAAACATTTTACCTCTAAACACATCACTGAAATCTATTTTCGGAGGCGTTACATTTTCAAGTTGCAACGAAGCGAACTTTCCGAAAGAAAAATTGAACACATGCATTTCATTCAGCTTCGCGCTTGGGTGCATTGGCAACTTGCGGCTTTTGGCAACCTACCAAGGAATAGGACGGACCTGGAATCTTGTTACCTGTCTCGTACAGCTATACGTTAGTTTGTTTCCTAAGGATTTATCACTCAATCGGATTACAAGGAACATTCATAATTTCTCTGCTTTTAACATCATCTTTAAATGTACCTTACATGAGCAAGACGCACATCTTTTTACTAATCACACATCCACTAAATGCCAAGAAAACAGACTCAAATTTAAGTAAAATGAGATGAGAATATCAAAAATACTTATACATATCGCTTTGTTAATTCGAAATAATTCAGCACTTCCAATAAAGTCGCCAACAATTTGCAGAGGCTAAAACATCTTCGGTTACAGGGGAGGCATTGTGTGAAATTTTCATTTCCACTTCTAATTTTCCAAAATTCACGTTGGTTGTTCTTTTTAATTGGTGTGAATATTAAAATGATATGCAATAATAATGTAATAAAAAAATAGCAACGATCGAACGCAGCTTGATAAGACGATAATTTTTTTCTTTCTACATGATATTGATGTCATAAATATTGGGACATCAAGGGTGAAGTATATCGTATTCTCTTCTCTAACATGCCATGTAAAGTAGCACCATTTCCGTTTTAGAACGATGTTTCTGGCCGCAACTGCTTATCCGGCAAATAAAAGAACCCGTAAAGATAGCGAACGGCATTGTCAGGACTATTTTCACTGTCTGACAAGCATTTGGAAAAAATAAGAGTAGAAATAAGCACTCTATTTTTAAATTTAAAACGTTTGCAAAAACTGTCCGTGCCACAATTTCTTGACAGCATTAAAAAACTGAATACAAATTAAACAAAGCTTCTTCAAAAACCATAAGGTCCTATGTAATAATAAAGCCGAGGAAAAATTGGTGATATTATAAGGAATATTATTTGGAATTGCACCTTTTCGTTCAAAAGGGTCCATTTAAAACTCTACTCTTCAAATTTGAATAAGACGTATATTTTGCGCAGATTCAGAATTAAAGGGCAACATTCAAAAACTAAAAAATGCAAAAACCAGTTAAAATGTAACAACTTTTAATCAAGGCATTTTAAATTAATTTTTCCAAACTCATTTTTAGAAATGCTTATTCTTCTTTGAAACTTTATGAATTTATATAACTTTTTTTGTAATACTAATTTCCCGCGAAAAGCCCTAACCTGTGCCTATGATTTTTCTTATCATAAAAGGATTTATATGTATCATTCATTTTAAAAATTTCAAATTTGAAACATAAAACAACTTCAAGTAATAAAAAACCAATCAGGTTTTCAACAACAATGATTGTAAGATGAAATTCTACCATTTTGGAAGTGAACCCAAACGAATTTTTTAATTTTTCTTTTTTCCCTCGAAAATGAGAAACTAGATATGTTGGAAAACATAGGGAAAGCTTCATAATAAGAGTAGACGCAAGTGCTATCAGAATCAAACTAACCGCCCCCAGCAGACTGCGAGGAGAAAAAATATATGGACCGACAGGCGAGAGCAATTTATCTAAACGGCAGGTTCATGAGGGCACTCCACCCAAAAGCGGAGTCCATCCGGAATATTGCTATCCGTTCATCCCTCCATTACCTTTTCGCGCTTTGATTCTTTTCCGAATGATACTCCCACATCTAACACTCTAAACAAATTATATCTATAAATAATGACTCTATAAATCATAATTCATTGGCTCTTTTTTTCAATATAATTTCTATATAAAATATGGGTCAGTGAATGGGCCATTTTTCAATTATTGAATCATTATTATACCATTAAGCCATTTCCCTTTCGGGGTAGGCGTGAATCACTCGGTGGGGGAAAGGAGTAGTGTGTGGAAGGGATAGAGAATTTTCAAATTGATCCAGAATTCTCGTGTTATTTATGTAAATAACACTTCGTTCCGCAACACTGCTCCCACCCAGGTTGCTGATCAATCTCTCTAGAAATCACCCCAAATTATTGATTAGATATATATTGTATATTTTATTCAGGTATCTACATCAAATATAGTAGATAAAGTATTTCTCTCTACATGATAAAGGGATCTGACCACCACCGCCTCCACTGTTTCAAGAATTTACACCTGCCCGTTAACCTCTGAAACCCTTCTGGCAAAATTTGCACCATAACCCCTACAACCCTCCTTACGCCCGTCGATCCTTAAATCATAAAACCCTCCTTACAACGCATGTCCCTTAACTCTTGCAACTCTCCTTTAAACCCATTAACACATGCAACTTTTAACATTAAAACTTGCACATTAACCCCTGTAACCCCCTTACACCCCTCCCCCTGTCACTTAACCCGTGCTACACTTCTTGCTGGTAAAAAGCATCGTCTAAAAAGCGTGAAGGAGTGAAAAGGCGTAGTTTAAAAAGACGTGCCCTAAATAGGACATGATCAGATAAAGATGCAAAATTTTGCACCAAACATTTTCAATAAGTAAATATGAAGTGTACGATAAAATAAAATGTACGTTCCTTAAAATAACATTAATTCTTTTTAATAGATAAAAATAGTACTCCGCGAGCAAAGTGTATGCGAAGAAATTTAGGAAAACAGGAACATTGACTCTATGTTCCATATTACCAAATTATCCAGTGTGGAGCATTAACCAATGTTCCACATTTTCCGGTGTATATTACCGAAAATATACTGCCGCAATCAAAAACATGGATCCGATGTGTCACATTGTCACACGTACCACGTCAACTCTTGTGACCGTTTATTAATGTTCAATTTTGTCAAATACCAAAGTCTGTCAAATTCAGAAACATTTTGTTGGCCAGAAGAGAATTTTGATATATTGATAATATCCATAAAAATTTCTAAAAATGAAGGAAGAAATACTCCACATTTGTATACGTGTCGAGAAACAGAATGGAAACTGGGTACAAAAATATCCCCATGACCCCATGCCACTCACTCTAAACATTCCGTATGCAAAATTCAGCGCGTAACTGCAAAAAGTAATGATTTTTAATAAGGAATGCCAATGGTGATTCTGCACATTTTCAGAAATTTTCGTTCTTTTTCAACCTGTCGAAAAAAGTATTAAATTATTCTGCAATTATGAACTTACCTTTATAATTTCAAGTTGGCCGATTAATAGAAATTTTAAGTAATTGAATAAGTAGCTCGGCATCAGTGTAGGAAAAAAACGTTTTTTTTATGTACCTCCCAATTTTTTTAGGTTTTAAAAAAATGTGATTTATTTACTTGAAGTTTCTTTTCATACTAAGACCACCCCCTGAAGTTTTTCGTAACAATAACAAACTCTTCATGGAAAACAATCCATTTTTAATTTTAAACCCCCTGCGCCCCTTCTATGGTTCCGCGTAAACTGCCCCCTAAAACTGAAATAAGAATTTGGGGTGTGAATATTTTTGTTTCAAAGTTTCAAAGTTTGAAACAAACTTTGTTTCGAAGTTATTGTTTAAACAATCTACTTTTATTTAAATCCGATTTTTTAATGAAAAAATAGAGAGAGGCTAGAATGATTTGGCCTAATTTGTGAATATGAACAGTGAATTTTTGTTTTGCAGTAATCTATTTATTGTTTAAACAATTGCTAATTCTTTAAATGCATTTTTTGACAGGAAATAGTTATAGAAACATTTATGCTTTTCGATTAGTTTCATTACTTTCTATTAATTTTTGTATTTTTATCCTACGGCTATAATTGTTGAAAGAACTTTTATTTCGTTAAGGAAATTATTAACTTACAATAATCCAATCATTGGTATTATCTGATTGCTAAAGCTTTTAAAGTGATCATAATAACGAATGATTAAAAATGGTGTTCACATGTATTAATTAGGTCATAGCATTAAGAATATACCATTAATTTGCAATATTATAAAACAATAAATTTTGTAAACAAATAAAAACTGTTTCAAAAAGTAGAAGGTTAAAAATCTAATAATCAGTAGTAAGGAATGGAACTTAATAAAAAAGTAACATACAAAAACGTTCCTCTAGCTTTTGGATGTCAAAAGTTTCATTTAGGAAATTATATACTGTATACATTGTATAAATAGACAACTAAAATAAAAAATCATTGTTCATGTTCATAAGTTAAGGCCATTTGGAAAAATTGCAGGAGTTGGGTGGGTCCGCTTAATAATAAACAACGAACAAGACGCATTTTTCCTTGTTTTACTTTCTACTTTTAAAGTAATACATTTTATTAATCGAAACGGAAAATCATTAGAGTAATACATTTGGTTGGAACTTTCGAAATTCATATAATTGACGTATTCCTGTATATCTTAATCAGTGAAAATTGACGAAAAATCAGTGTAACTATTAACTAAAATTACAGTCACTTTGTTGACTGGGAAATCAATGACAAACTACTAGAATTTCACTCTAAACAAACTAAATCCCAAGGTTCTAAATAATGTTGCAAAAGTGGATCAATTCATTGCAGTGGGAAAAACAATATTGACATTTACGAAGGAAAATGAGAAGGTAATTGTAATTTTCAATGCAGTATTTACGTATTTGTCAACTGTTGATATCCACTGCAGCAAATGAATACACTTTTGGATCAAAATTTGACGCTTTGGGATTTGTTGTGTAGTTACTGATTTCTCAGTCAACTTCGGGTGATTAAGATAACCAGATGTACATCACTTGTAATTTAAAAAAAAAGTTTTAATCTTGCAGATATTTTTTTTTTACATTTAACAGAAAATTCCAATAAGAATGAGGATGTTATATATATTTCAACTTGTAAAAATGTATGTAAATCTAATACAATTCCGTCAAATTTGAATTTTTCCTTTTAATAGGCGTAGGTATACCTACAGCCCCCTTAGTAATAAAAAATTGTTTTGTTCATTTCACGAGGAGTTAACTTTTATCAAACAGATGATTCGAATAAATTACGCAAATCGAGCATTCGTAAACTGTTCTGCTTCGGGAGAGAGTATAGGTTTAGAATGCTCAATATACAATACGTTCAATTAGCTATCGACAATAGGGTAATTGAACCAGTTAAAATTATATTTGCCGAAATAACGGGAAATTCTATAGAGTTTCGTTTCGCCAAAAAATCGACTATAAATTAATAAATATTAATTTAATGTTAAAGAGAAATTTAATTAAAAATTGTCTATTGATGCAGAAGAAGGAAACTTTGACAATTTCCGAGGTGAGCTTTGATTCCAAAATTCGATTGTTGAAGCTTTTATTGAATATAATCTTGAGAAATGAGGCGAACGATTTTATGAAGCAGTGTAAAATAAAAATAGCGGTTGCGCGCGATTTGAAAAGTGACTTTTCTGTTATAAAAGAAGTCAATCTCCCTTACCCTTCTCTCCTTTCCCATATTCCGGGAACTACTCACGTTTTGCGGATGACTTCCAACTTTTCGTATCGTCGCTAATCTGAGAAATGGAAACCATTTGCTGAAAAGGCGGATAGACTTCTAATCTCATCGAATAGAAATGCATGATATTGGGGCTTTTTAAAATGAATTATTAATTGAGTTTGCAGCTTTGAAGAGTTAGATAAAATGTATATAGTTTATTTTAAAAATCTGTTTTTTTTTTTTTTAAATAAAAATACATTCACAATTTTTAAAATTGAACCGCCTATGCAACATAAATATAAAAATATGCACTTATGCAATTATAAGTCGAGATTTGGAACAGGTATCGAATTCTGAACATAATTCCTTCACCCCACAGAACTGTTTCAGCCTCGGTTTCAGCACAATCTTCGCATTCTGTTACACATAGTAAATTGGATTTTCTCTGTACGTTGATGTTTATTTGATTAATTTAATGCAGCAATTTTGGTTTCCATTTAACGAACAAACAATTACAATTCTCATACATGTAAGTCTAAGTTTCGGACAATTATGAAATTGCATTGTAATTAATTTTCCTGTTGTGTTCATTAAGTTCAACGCAGTTAAATGCAGTATTAATACATTTTGAACCACAAATGATCTCACGTAGCGAAATAATTTATACAACATAAAACAGCATTCAAAGTTCCATAATTTGAAATTGTTCAAATTCAATGTTTCAAACGCAAATTATAAATTGCAAAAACATTTTATATAATAATTTCATGCTGTATCAAGTGACATTTAAAGAGACAGGATAGGCTTTTCAATTAAAAATTTATGAAATTTCAAATAAAAAAATAAATTCCATATCTTTTTAGCCGTTGAAAATAGACGAATTTCAAATTAGAAACATAAAAAGTGAAACACTAATTTATACTACAAAACGTTCAAAATTGAGTGATGCCAAAGTTTTTGGTAACTGGACAGTTTTTAAGTTAGAAATATGAACTTTAAACATTTTTATACTAAAATTCTTAAAAGTTACATTATTTTATTTTAAATCGTTTAAAATTTAAAATTGCCAAATTGTGATGCATACTTTAAAAATGCAGCCTTCCGAAAAAAATGAGTGCAATCTCGCTAAATTTGAATGATCGAAAAGTCACTAATTTGCTTGAATAACATTTTTTACTAAAAAATTTAGTGAGAAGTTGTAAACTACTGAACGAAATAATGAAGAGAAATAATTTATATAAATTCAGAAAAAAATGTTCTTGAACCAAGAAAAACTATGTTCTTGGATATATACCTTAAAATTGAGTTAAATCAAACTCTCATGTCTCTAAAAGTAATCATTTTCCAATTAGGCGTTACAAACTAAATAATTACAAATTTTTAAATTCTATAAATTGAACATTCCAAGCTAAAAGTTTTAAATCTTGAAAGAGTGAAAACACTCAACATTTGTATGTAATTTAAATCAGGCTCATTAAAAAATGCATCATTTCATGTGACATCTCAAGTGATAGTTATAAGTCTACCTTACAACCGAGTTTATTTTTTGTACATAAATCCTTCTTGAATATTAATTTAGAGAGATTTTGTCTATTTTTATTCATGTTATAGGTACTCGAATTGTTAAAGAAGTCAAAGGACGATCGGTCTACTTCTGGGTTGTATTCGCTTCAAAAGGGAAAGGCTAAAGCTAAAGGGTGGACATCGAAGAGATGAAAGGAGCGCGCTTCGACTCGGATGTCGTGCACAAAACCCGTTCACTTTATTAGGTGGACAACGAATCCCTTCTTTTTTTTCTTTTTCTTAATCAAACATTTTCTATCCTTACCGTCCCATTATCCTAGAAAGGATGGTGTAGCTATAGTGCTATACCATGGATTACCCACGAAATGGCCTCGTTGTCCATTTGGGAGCCTTTCCTATCGCTCTTCACCTATAAGATGTTCCACCTCATTTCTCCCCCCACCTCGTTGTTTCCTAACTGACGCTGAGAAACATTAAGAGCTCG
>NC_046663.1:97855901-97865375 GCF_010883055.1 Belonocnema kinseyi | reverse complement strand
CTTCGTAAATACACAGGGAAGAATTATTTTGAACAGAAAATTACTTTGCAAACATTTTCCTTTCGATGACTATATCCTATCGAGCTATGCCTTGAAAAACAATGATTTAGTTTACTGCACAAAAGAGTCCTCTGTATATATTTTGTCGATTCAAGAGAATTCACATTATAAGGCAATGTTTAAATTAGACGGTCTTTTTATTAAGAAAACATTCAAGGTGAACTTCAATCAATTTCAAACCAGGAGTCATTTTTTTACAAAATCACGAAAATATAAAAATTACTTTTTTGAGCCTATTTAGTATGTGCAAGACCATTATTTTTTTATGTCACAATATTGAGAAATATTCATATTGGAATTTAAGAATTTATGAAAACATGAGAATGACAACTAGACAAGGAAAAGAAAAAAAATTATTTCTGTACTACATGCTGGCAAATTTACTCAAAATTATAGAAGCATATGGCGATTATTTACCATGTTTTAGAGAGGTGAAAACACTCTTTGTTTTTTAATTTTCTGTGTTTTTAGCGTGGAAAACTTAAATCGTCCTTATCCAGTTGTCATTCTCACAATTTTAACTTTAATTTTTTTTAATCAAATCAGAAGCTTTTTCCCATGTTCCCAAAATCCATGGATAAAAAGCATCCTGAATTACTTTAAATCCTTAAAAATGTCGAAAAATTTGTCCTTGTTCAGCTGTCATTCTCATGTCGTCAAGTATTTTGAGCATATCATCAAAATCTTTTCTGTGGTCCTTTTTCAAAAACCTCCCTTTTGGAATATTTAAATATTTCTTTAGTACTTGCAAATTTTAAGACAATAGTTATTTGTTAACTTCGTAACTTGGAAAATTTTCTAAATAATATTTTTAATATGGATTTGTGTAGCCCTTATTAGTTTTAAAAATTCACATTTGTTTCAAAATTCAACCAAATTCGAAATCCAGCCGCCACAAAGAAATTCAGAAACAAAAGTTTAATTGTCACAAAATATTCAAAAAAGTTGTATAGCACTACATAAAAAAAATTACCTCAAGTTCTTTTGTTATGAAAATGGTGACTATTCAGAAAAAGTAACAGTTCATACAATGGACAGTTTTATTGATACATTCAAACAGTTCACCAATAATTCCGAAATATCGAGGAGGAACCATTTACCGAGGAAACAGTTAAAGGTCTAAATGAGGCTCAATTAAGGAACTAGATTTTAAGAATAAAAATAATATTACTGATTATGTAAATTTAAATAAAGAGCATGATTTACAATGAAAAAATGTTAGAACTTAGAAAAACATTTACTTTAACAACGCTTTATGCACTTTAATTTCTTCTTGCTATCGCTTCTTGCCAATGTTTTAAAAACACAGTTTAATTTTCCTAATTGATTACCTACTTTTCCCGGGAAAACATTTTCGACAACTCTACTTTTTCCAATTTCAAAACAAAAATTATAACCAGTAATTTTAACTAATAACTATATTTGAAGCTTGTTGAATTATTTCAAAACTCGAAACAGTGGACTTATACCGAATGTTTTCCCCGCAAAAAATAAGCCAAGATTGATTAAAAATCAACCTTTTTTTAAAAATTGGTAAAAAGCTACAGTAAGAAAAAAATTGTTTACAAAAACTGTTGAAATAATTACTGTTCGTAAGTTTGAAACTTTTTTCAAAAAAAGTTATGTTTTTCATTCATAAGGCATAACTGACCATACAATTTCAGAGACCTATCGTACGGCACAACTACCTTACGCTTATAAGGTAGGAAATTCTAAATAATTCAGTTACACATCCTCATCAAATTATTTTTTTATATGTAACTTTATTTTCCGATTACGCCAAAGAACTCTAAAACTTTTTTTCTATTTTTTTCAGAAGTGGATGACTTCTCTTAATCGAACCTTTTTATCCTCGATTCAGCAACTAATAATCTAGAAATACAATTATCATTTTTTAATTAAATTGAGAAATAGATTTTTAATTACCACCCCAGTAGTATTAACACGCGTACCAGCTTCAAAATAAAAATCTCGTTCACTTACTCGGAGCTGGTTGACTTTTTTAAATCAAACTCTTTTGGCCTACATTCACCAACTAATAATCTAGAAATAGAATTCTCCGTTTTTAATTAAATTGACAAATAGGTTTTTATATCTTGCTGTCTACTAAAAATCGGCCAAACGTGGCTTGGTTATTTTTGTTGTACCACCCTTCGATATTGGTGACTTTGCACTAATTGTCTGGAACGATAAAAAAGTAAAATGACACCTTAGTAGTTTAGTCACTTTAGAGTATAGTGTACATAAAACTCTTCTTCAAAAAAGGTTTCACCTAAGAAAATCCATATTCTATAGATTATTAAGAAATGAAACAATCTTTTAACTTTTTTGCTCATATTTTTACTTTTATGAAATTTTGAATCACATAGAAAAACCATAAGTCCGACTGAATATAAAAGAAGATTGTAACCTACGAGTATCTTTTAGAAGGAGGCATATCTCTAGAAAGGATGAAAAGAGGGTGGTAAAAATACGAGGTCCTGGCTATAAAAGAAGAGTGGAACAGAAAAAGAGGGCGCAAAGTAGCACCTGCTGAATCGAATGAATGCATTGATACGAACAGCTTCTTTGTACCGATGATCTATATGCCCATAGCAGGCAGGACGAAAGAAATAAATAATATTAAGGTGAAAAGTAAGGCTAAGAAAGAGTAAAAAGTCACGCCTCTGTCTCGCGGGCCCTGCTTCTAACACCCCCAGTGATTTCCCTCGCGTGAAGATGGATCTTTCCTCGTTTGTCGAGCACTCAACATTCGTCGATCGATCGGTAATCTGTCGGGTATCAAAGAGAATGAACGAAAGGGAAAATATCGAATATTTATGGAAGGCACAGAATGCAAGAAGGGGCTGTAAGCAGAAGTACCTACGAAAAGAGGGTCCGCAGAGTAAGCGGCGAAACAAATGATTCATGTCCTCAAGAGAAGTGTAACAAAAATAAGAAATACAGAAATAGGAAAAATGATTGACGAGAATTTTGACCCTACCTTCTACTGTCAATTTTTATCTTACCCTCTTTTATACTTATGAAGCTTATCAAAAATGCACGCTAGGCTTCACTTCGTCTTACACTACGGGTAAGAATCTGATTCCCTCTGGAATTAATTATTCACGCTCGGCTCATAGTTATTATCAATCTTATCACTGGATGGCGAACTCTATCAAAACTTAGTTAAAGGTTTCTCTCAACTTCCGCAGATTTTCTGAGGAAGATTTCTTCAATTGACTTGAGACTTTTTCAAAACTCGTCTCACTGAATTTGTAATCCTGACATGTCATTAAAATTTAGATCACGAGACCAATCGCGCTCTTTAACGCGCGTTTTTGTGCTGAAAACTATATTGCATAATTATTAGAATTAATAAATATTTTGTAATTATTTTTGAAAATTATGATTTTGCAGTTCTTACTCAATGATATTTCAGAAGTTTAATTTGTTCTTTTATTTTAAAAAAATCTTTTTAATAAGACCGAGGAAATAGTAGCTTGAAATTCCTGAAGATGTTTTCAGTTTTCGCCTCTCAAGAAATTTTTTTTTACGTTAGTTATTTCGCGGTGGTCAAGTAACAACTAATCAATCAAAAACATTCCCCTTGTGAGAAAATCTTAAAACGTTGCCAGTTGTCTGGTAGCTCTGTTTTGAAGATGATTCAGAATTTGGATTTTTTTTTTAAATTTTGAAAATATTTTTACTGTGTTATTTCTTAGAATACTATTTTAGCGAAACTATTTTTTAGATTTTGATTGGAATTTCGAATTACAGAGTGTATTGCGTGACAAAGGTTTGAAAAAGAACTCGAGGAATAGAAATATCTCCATATCTAATTTCGAGAGTAAAATTCCAACTCTGAAGTGTCAATACAGTTTTTTTAGAGTAGCTTGGGAAAATGATAGCTCTCAATTTTCAAAGGACAGAAGGGAATTTCCGCTGACACTAGATAGATTAAGATTGAAGCACCCCTTGATATATTTAGCTATTTGGTAAACAAATTGAACCAATTTCGACATTATTTTTGTTCTGAAATCTTTCCATTATATATTGCATGTTAAATTACATTATTATATATTATGTAACATATTCTTTATGATGGTTTTGAACAAGTCGCTCAAATTAGAAAAATGAGTCATCCAATGCATGTTCGGGTTCGTGTTTGGGCAAAGCTATTCCTCTTTGATTTGGGCCGATTTGATAAATTTGTTGTCACCGGAAAATCATTAAAATCTTCCAAACTGGGAACCCCGTAATCTCCTAAGTGCGGGCGGGACAGGTGGTTCTAGAAACAGGTAGTACGACATCACGAGATTCCCTCGCTTCCTTTCCTAATCCATGCACTTGCCGTAGATTAGAAAAAGAACAAAGAGAATACGACTTTTGTTTCTGTTCTGGTTTCTCTGGACGCTCAATTAGTCTAAAGTTTGCACATGATTACAAAAATTGATAATAGCAGTGAGATTTGTGAACTAGAAGAGCTGAGTGATGATGCTTTGATCGAAGTTTTTCAGTATCTACCGATTGCAGACAAAATTAAGATTGAAAGAGGTGTATGATACATTTTTATATTATATTTATGTATTATATACATTAGAATTGCCGTGCTTCTTTTATGTTTTTAAAAATTATTAAAAAGGTACAGTGGCTTCGTGTCCAAGTTTCAAAACGTAAGCGTGCCTTTGTATAAAGCGTCAGGATTTCTTACAGGTTAAATGAAATTAAGCTTTGTATTTACAATGAAAAATATTATCATAAAATTACGAGATTTTATGCAAATTGATCAATAATATAAAATTTTATTTTTTC
This sequence comes from Belonocnema kinseyi, assembly GCF_010883055.1. Lineage (NCBI taxonomy): Eukaryota > Metazoa > Arthropoda > Insecta > Hymenoptera > Cynipidae > Belonocnema > Belonocnema kinseyi. Next base: position 97,860,521 of record NC_046663.1, on the reverse strand, counting down.
GTACCACACATTGTATATATGGACGATTCGAAAATAAATTTCAATTTTCTTTCCGAAATACGAGTAAATTGAAGTTCTAAATAACGTAATAATTGTTATCAGATTACATAGATACATGTATCAGGATGTACTACTTTTATAACGTGGGAAAGCTGTTCAACCAGCACTATTAATGTTTTACCTTTTTTTTTATTCTTTTATTGACAGCAGATTATTCTAAAAGTTTAAGACTAAACTATAAAAAATAAAAAAATGGTACCACTTAGAATGGTAAAATTACCAACAAAAAATTGGTGCAATTTTACTACTTTGATTATGGGGTGAATACCACTTGCATGCTAGAAGTTCCAACCAATCTTCTAACTTTACTACTTTTAGGCTGAGAAGCATTTTTTATTTAAAAAACTGCTTTCTTCTGTATTCCTCATTTGAATGGGAAATTTACCATTTCTAATCAAATTACCATTATTAACATTTCTCATGTCTATGCTGAAGTTGCCATGTTGAATAAAAACACGAATATTTTTGTGTAGAATAACATCACCTAAAATTCATAATATATTTGTAATTTTACAGAATCTGTCTGGAAACTTACATAACCTAAAAGTTAAAATTCCATACTGAAAGTGAATATTCGTTATTGTCAGTGAAAATGTTACTTTGAGAGTAGGTAATAATCGGACCTACTCTCAAAGTGGTAAAATTACCAGAATTTTTTTGTACAGTGTAATTAAGACAGGTTTATCGATTAAAAACAATTGACAAAGGGGCCATCCATATACCACGTGGACAATTTTTCACCACTTTTTGACCCTCCCCCCCTGCCCTCGTAGACAGCCGTGGAATTTGGGACCCCCCCCCCCCCGTACGTTGTCCACGTCGACACATTTTATGAAAATATAGATATTATTAGTCTTCAAAATGTCCGGGAGCTCGCGAGAATTCCGTGGACGTCATTTTAGTACTCACTAAAATTTCAGATTCTTTTGTTTTCACATAGTCAACAGTTTGAAATTCGTTAACTGGCTAACAGCTGTTAGTGCATTTTGCAACAATTTATCGTTAAACTAGTCAAAAATTCGAGTGAAAAAACGTCATTTGAGTACTCTTGAAACCCACGGGGGATGGTTGTTTGAATGCTAAGAACTAACAAGAAATTTGACTGGCAGCTTCTCGGTGGTGCCAAAGTGGACTGGCAGACTGTTAAACATGCCAAAAATTCAAGTGAAGAAACGTCATTTTAGTACTCTTGAAACCCATTGTTGCGAGCTGTGAAATTACGTAAAAAGCGAGATTTTCGTAGATTCTTTTTTATATGCATATTAGTTTTAGAGAAATATCCTATAGATGAAAATTTTAGTTATTGAAAAGAACAAAACTTTCATTCGGTTGCCGATTAAAATGTCAGTCAACTTTGGCACTACTCAGGAGCTGCCAGGCAAATTCTTTATTAGTTGTCTGCACCGAAACAATCATCCTCAATGGGTTTAAAGAGTACTAAAATAACGTTTTTTCACTTGAATTTTCGACATGCTAGGCAGTCTGCCAGTCAAATTTAGCACCACTGAGGAACAGCCAATCAATTATTATCTTACTTTTTAGCACCTAAAGAATCATCCCAAATGTGTTTCAGAAGTACTAAAATGACTGTTATACTTTTCATACTGTCATTTTTTATATGCCTGACAGTCTGCCAGTCAACTTTGTCACCACCGAGAAGCTGCAAGTCAATTTTTTTGTTAGTTTTCAGCATTCAAGCAATCATTCCCAATGGCTTTCAAGAGTACTAAAATGACGTTTCTTCACTTGAATTTTTGGCATGTTTGACAGCCTGCCGGTCAACTTTGGCACCACTCAGGAGCTGCCAGTCAAACTTCTTTTAGTTGTTTGCACCTAAACAATCATCTCATATGGGTTTCAAGAGTAATAAAATGAAGGTTCTAATTTTCATCCTGTCATTTTTTTATATATTTGATAGCCTTCCAGTCAAGTTTGGCACCATTCAGGAGCTCCAAGTCAAAATGTTTGTTAGTTCGTTGCACCTAAAACATCATCCCCAATGGGTTTCAAGAGTATTAAATGGCGTTTCTTTACACGAATTTTTGGCATGTTTGACAGCCTGCTAGTCAACTTTGGCATCACCGAGAAGCTGCTAGTAAAATTTTCTGTTAGTTCTTAGCATTCAAACAACCATTCCACGTGGGTTTAAAGAGTAATGAAAAGACGTTTTTTTCACTCGAATTTTTGACATTTTTGACAGCTTGCCAGTCAACTTTGGCATCACTGAGAAGCTGCCAGTCAAACTTATTGTTCGTTCTTAGCATTCAAACAACCATTCCCCGTGGGTTTCAAGAGCACTAAAATTACGTTCTTTCACTCGAATTTTTGACCAGTTTAAGGATAAATTGTTGTAAAATGCACCAACAGTTGTTAGTCAGTTAACGAATTTCAAACTGTTGAATATGAAAACTAAAGAATCTGAAATTTTAGTGAGTACTCCCTGGCGGATCGAAGGAAACGAGTGGAGCCTCTACAAAGTACCCGTAAAGACCCCATTGGGTCCACATTCAGTTCCTTTTTAATAAATTTAAAAAAAACAGCAAAATAAACTTTTAAATTGTTGAAATTCGGATTCTACGTTAAAATTCCGTACAGAATGTCACGGAATAATCGCAATAGTTTTTTTTTGCAGCGGTAAAAAGTTAAAAAAAATATAAGACGCATAACGCCTGTAGACTGCTACACTTCAAACGCATCGCCGGTAAGTAGCAGTCAACAGGCGTTATACGTCTTATATTTTTAAAAATTTTTTACCGTTGCAAAAAAACTATTGCGATTATTCCGTGACCTTCTGTAGGGAATTTTAACGTAGAATCCGAATTTCAACAATTTAAAAGTTGATTTTGCTTTTTTTCGAGTTTTTCAAAAAGGAACCGAATGGGGACCCAATAGGGGTCTTTACGGGTACTTTGTAGAGGCTCCCTTCGGTTCCTTCGGTCCGCCAGGGCTAAAATGACGCCTATAGAATTGCCGCGAGCTCCCGGACTACAAGAAGTCCAAAAGGAGTGATGAATTGGCTGAAAAAATTCGAATTAGTTTAGGAACGTGAGCTTAAACATGATTTGAATTTCAAAGAAAAAGCCGTGAAAAAAATTATAATAAAAATAAAAATAAAAATAAAAATTATATTGTGCGCGAGCACAAAATAAAAGTTCGAGTATACCCCCTAAAGTGTCCAAGTGGTATATGGATGGCCCCAAAAAGGTTTAACAATTAACTTATGTTGTTTTTGTATATATAAAACAGAGCAACTGCTTAGGCAGATTTTGTATTGAAATCCGCTGGGTTTCAAGCAATTAAAAAAGCCAGACGTTGATGTCCTCCTCAAAATTTAATAATCTTTATAATAGTTCATAAATCCAAGAAAAATAGCCGCACTGTTTAATAGAACAAATTTTAAAAGAGAAATATGATTTTTCACTCTTCCAAAAAAATATTGGAATCAATAATTGTTTATAAAATATATAATATATTGGTGATTTGTATTTTTCCTTTCGATTTAGGAAAAAAATGGTAATTTTTATTCATCTTCATAAATAACAGTATACTTGGTTCTTCAAAATATCATAATAAGACGTAATTATATTTGCATACAATAAATTGGTAATTAACGCATTTTAGGAATAAGAATTAACCAATCAAAATTATAGAATTTATTTTGAAGGACAAATCAATTCGTTAATTAAATTAAAATAACAATTTATCCTGAAGTGAAAAGAAGAACACCAAATATCTCATTTTAAATATACAAGTAAAAATTATTCTTTTTCTCTAAAGTACACTTAGGTTTTTGTTTTAAAATGTGTTACGTTTAACAATGTGAATTATTTTTTTAAAATTATATAGATCGTTTTTACACGTTGAATTTTTGGTTATAAGTAACTATTCAACGACCTTAATTAAAATAATTTGACCCAATCTGCACTAACGTATGTTTTTTAATGGGACATAGTAGATAGCATCATTATTCTTGCCTAAAACTGGCAATCTATGCGTATATGTGCAAACTATTGTATAACAGTTGCTGCCTCCACAAAAAAATTAATTTATGTTTTCTTCATTGAAAAAACTTACACAAAGATTAAAAAAAAATTTTTTACTCATGAATCAGCTGAAAAAGACTCAAGTATACACCATAATGGTCATTGTCTTGATAAATCGTCATTTGAGAAAATCTAAGAAATTTATTTCAGTGAAACACCTCTACCAAAATTGGAAAATGCTCGCTTACTTTCTTCGGTAAGTTTTTTTTTTTACAGTAGAGAATTCCGAAATTTAAATTGTCGCATGTAATTTTAAGAATTTTTATTTACATAACATCATATAAAATATTCCATATTTGACCGACTTTGAATATTCGAAATTAAATAATTTAAAATTCAGCAATGGCAAAGTGCAAACAGTATTTCCTTACAAACATTAATATTTATTATTAATTTCTTTTTGTAAAAAAATTACATAGTGTAGCAAATTACATACCATTAATTTGAATGTTATCGTTAAAATCTGCATTGGGCATTTTAAGCAAAGAGCTTGAATAACTTGTCTTTTTCTTTATAT
>NC_046663.1:97838400-97855801 GCF_010883055.1 Belonocnema kinseyi | reverse complement strand
AAAAAATTTGAAAACTTATGGATTTATAATGCTAGCGACCCATTGATGGCTCGATTTATCTGAAGGAATAATAATAATAATATCTATGTTTGTTAATTTTCTCTAAATAAAAACGTTGATTTGACTGATTATGCGTAACATCATCAAGTCCTTAGAAAATAATCTGTCCTCTATATGTCTATTTCCTGTAATTGAAATTGGTGCTCTTCTGTAAAGGTTAAATAAATCTTTTATGTCTTATTTATAAGCCTATGCCGGCCTGATGCCCGAAAAAATAAAAAGAAAGCTCTATTGGATTTTACTTTTTAGTTAATTATTTTATAAAAAGTGATTAATTAAAAAATGTATACCGCGAAAAGGATTTGGCTTAATGGTATAATAATAGTTTCCTTCAAAATAAACTCTAGCTCTGCTGTTAGAGTTACGGGGATGTTTTGCAACTCATTTAATTTAATCATTTTAAAAACGTTAAAAATTACGGTTTTTAACCAGAAGTTTCACAAATTAAAGAATTCAAACTTGGAGCGTTAAAAATTAAACAATTCCAAAGGTTGCATCGTGCTTTTTAAAATTCACTCATTTAAATATAAATGGCAAAATTAATAACTTGAAAATAAATGATAAACTATTTCTATTCTAGGGAAACAACTTCATGTTGCTTTGAGTGGGAGAATAATTGTATGAGAGGTCAAACTGATGTATACTAGTAAATTGTCACATTTTCGTATGGCAGTAAAAGTCGTGAGTGTGGAAAAAGTGAATCAATGAACCTGAAGATAATTACTATTATTAATTACCGATTTTTTTTCTATGTGTATTGGAGTTGAATGAAAAATTGCTCCAACTTCCGGTTTACTAGTACGAGAAAAAGGTACATTCCATTTTTATCCACCGTGGCCCTTTGCTCTCTAGAAAAGTGATTAACGACGTAGGCAACAGGGTCGAAGTTTTCGTACAACCGGTGCACGTAGCAGCGGCTTGGCAAAAATTGCATCTGGTGATTTTCGATCGGTTGTGCCACCACATCAGTAATAGAAGATGTTTCTCACATGCCATCATTTTTCGTGCTTTTTTCATGAAGGGTAAAAGGACAAGAGGTCAGGGGTGATGTAAGCGAACGCGGAATCTGCGCGAACAACGAAACAGTCTGATCAGATTTCAATGGACGTATTTAAATCGAGGTCAGTGCATTCGAATATCCTGTAGCATATCGATGGACCGATGTTTTATATCGTATGGGTGCACCTTCACCCTCGAACATTTGCACGTAGTCTGCTCGAAATAAAGGGGAAAAAGATTTATAAATAACGGCACGACGAATCGGATCAAAGAGTGGATTCCTGTTTCCACCGCAGCAAAACTGGTTTTTAAAATACATAAAATAATATAGAGTAAATCATTTTTCGTATTTCAGGAACCACAGCAGTTCAGTAGTTTCATTTTAAGTAAAAAGGGGAACTTTTGTCCAAAAGAGGAGATTAAGGGAGGTTTCATTTATTATTATAAACTTTTTATATCATATTAGGTGCATCAAGCATCGTGAATATTGACAGAAAGAGCCCTCCGACCGTAACGCCTTTTTTTCTTTCAGTCACACGGAGACAAATTTCGGGAAATTAATCCCTTTGCTCTCACGACTCAAATTCTGCTTTTAGATTACAGAGACCAAGACTTTAAATAACGTAACAATTGAAGATGTAAAATGACGCGCTTCCGTGAATTAATCTCTCGAAATTTCTCTCCGTGCAGGTATGAAAAATCTGTTCAACACTTCAGAACTTTCGCTGACAAATAATTTAATTTAAAAATGCTCATGTTTTAATTTTTTTCAAAATATTTTTATCAATAGATATATTTTGATTCCTTATGACAGTTATGATGCTGATCTTTTTAATTGTATTCCTTTCAATACAGAACCCTGAGGTACTAAATATTTTTATAAGTATGCTATAAACAAGTAATTTGAAAAATACAAAAATGACTATTTGAAAAACCGACTTTTCTGTGCTTGTTTCCTGAGACGTAAAAATTGGGTTTTAATTTATTTTTAAGAGTTGAAAGCCGTCAGATGTTCAATATCTATTTTATGTCATTTAAGAAAAGATAGTTTAAAAAAAATAATCTAAAAAATCATTATTGACGAAAATAAATAAAAATGAAGATAAACATTTCTTTAAATACGCAGTTTGCTAACATGTAAAAACAATCAACTTCAAACTAATTATACATTATTAGAGAGTCCAAATATACACTACTTTTTTGCATATTTTCGATTTACAATAATTTGTTTCCCTAGACCCAACTAACAAATTTTTCTCTGACACGCCGTTTTACTTATTTTATTACATGATTTTAAATCATTCAAAATTATTAAAAGTTCCTGTCAATTTTTTGCTATCTTCACAGTCTTTCCTCTATTTTCTTGTTTTCCACTTAATTGCGAACTAAATTAAGAAATCAAAATAATAAATACCAACTATTTTTTTTAAAGAAAATTTTTTGAAATTTCATTCTTTTTGTTTAAATAGTCTGCTATTATATTTTTGATTAGGAATTCATATTTTTTGGTCAACAATGATAATATTCGGTTCGCAATCTAATTATTTTTGTGAAAATTCAACAGGTTTGGACTTGAAAATGAACGTTTTTGTTGACATTTCATATTTTCAAGTAGAAGATTCTTGTACATTCAATAACTCATTAGAAAAATCAACTATTTTCATCTAAAATCGTCATTCTTGAATGAATCTAATTGTTTTTTATTTAAAATTTAAATATCTGTTGATTGAAGATTCAGAATTTTAGTTGTAAATTTATCTGTTTTTGTTTGACAATTCGTTCTCTATTTATCTGAAAATTCAACCATTTCTATAAAAATTGATTTAGTTTAAAATGCAATATTTGCGCATGAAATTAAATAGGTGCTTTACATTTGTAACACCCTTAATTTTATTTGAAAGAATTTTTTCCCCTATTTGTTAAAAATATTGTTTTTGAGCATTTTGGCCTGTAAAGTCTGTTGCTGTTACCCCTATAAAGATGCTTTTGATTTGCAATTAGATAATTGATTTATCTTTCGGATTTAGATTGTCTTGAATGAAACCGAAAGTGTAAAAAATATATGGATTATTTAATATTAAAATTATTTAGTAAAAAAAATTAAACGCAGCATTATATTATATTGTTTAAACGAAAATATTGAATGACAAAAATTTTGACGAACCTTCTTGGCATCATTGTTGTTGTCAGCAGCATGATGTGGTTGAGGACTCATTGCTGCGCCATTACTGACCGCGCCGCTTTGCGATAGAAGTTCGTCGCTTCCTCTCTGAAAAACCAAAAGAAAAATGATTACATTATGTTCTCTTACTTAATATAAATACCTAAAAATGAACGTGATTATATTCGAACAAATTAAGGTCCTGAAAGTTTCAAAGGTTCAAATCAAGCCAATTTTTTTTAAAGCCTTTAGAATTTGTTGTAACTCACTGATTACTTAATTACAATAGAAAAAACAGCAGTAGTTTCATCATATCAAATGCGCTACATTGGTACTTAAAGTAATAATAGAGAAACAATTAGTATGCTGTGCTACATATATTAAATAAAATTTTTACTTTTTCACTTATATATGAGTAAACAATGATTCTTAAATGCTAGTTTAGAAATTTGTAAGCATAAGAATTTCATTATCTATGTGGTTTCGTAAAAGCAATTCCATACCATGTGTATAATCATAATGGACAGTCTCCAATTAATTCTATAGTTTAAAAAATTACTCGTGTTCAAAAATCATTTTTGTAGAAAAAAAGTTAATTTTTGCAATTCTTTTTCTCGTTTAGTAAACAGTACTCTGTAAATATGAATAACAATTTCACTGCCTAAAATAGTACTTCCTTAACGGGCTTGTACATGACAGTCGAATCTTTAAATTAAAGTAATATGTGAGGTTGTTTGTCATTCAAAAGCATCGAAACTTGTCACCTGTTTTAATATTTGATCGTATTTATGGGTTTTAGTTTTTTACTATGACTCTTTGATTGAATGTACCCAAATGATATTTGATTACGAATGCTAAATTCACATGTTGCAGTGCTACCAACCCTCAAAAGTGATTATTTCACTGATTCAATAAGTAACCTTTCAATGATTGTCAATGACCCATTTGTAGCTACTTGAATCAGTGAAATTTCACTGATTCAGATTTAGAGAATACGGTTCAGAATTTAGGAAAAATTACAATCTAAAAGATATAAACGACTAAAATCTATATAGTTTTGAAACTTAGCAATGTTCTAATTTATAAGTTTATAATTTCCAACTTTAAATTAAATGTTTAAAGTTGGTAATGCTCTCACAAAAGTAGTTTATACTTTATAAATTTTCCATTAGACACTTGTAAATTCGAAATTCTCAAAACGATAAGATATACCTACAAAAATAAAAATACGTTGAACAATATTAGGTAACTAAGGCTAAGATTTTTTCAGATCTCTGAATAACAAAATGGTAAAATTTAAGTTCAGGATTTCTTAAAGAAAACTTCTTCACAGACAGTTATAATTAGTATAAGTTTGAAGTATAAAATAAGAGAGAGATTATTGTAACGGTAACTTTTTGATAAAACCAAATTTTATTTAAATCATTCTTTTATTTTTAATAAATGTCTAAAGCTTTTTAAGTTACAGGATTCAAAAAATTTTCCGTTTATCTCCTTGCCACTGTTCTGTTTCAGCAATTATTAAGAGAATCCCACTCTTCATGAAGTTGCTCCTCGATGGCTTGAACAATAATGTAACAAGCGATGAAACTCAAAACAATACGTAATTTCGTATACAGGGTGCTCTCCTGAGAAAGGAATTGAGTAATTTATAATCCAAAAAAGATCTCTTCAGGACTAGAACATCGTTTCGCTCGGCTGAAGTACGAAAAGATAGAATGGAAGATCAAAGGACATCCATTCAGGGGGAGAAGTAAATAAATATGTATAAAAGATTGGAAAAGTGGAAAACAGAAGAGACATGAAACAAGAAACATCGTGAATGAAAACAACAATGATATAGATCTATATGGATAAAAGAAATCCGCGAACCACTCGCAAACAGTACAGAATATTTCGATAGTTAAGAAGTTAGTCTTAATTACATAACATAATTTGCCTCGTTTTTCATATATCAAATCATTTTTCTAAGTAAATATTTATGATCATGTGATTTCGAAATCTCAACTGATGAAATATTACTGACAATAAGTTACTTTGGACCAACGATTATTTAAATTAACTTCTTCTCTCTAAAATCGAATAAATATTAGAAGATGGTATCTTAACCATCCAATTTGGATAGTTCGTTATTAATGAACCTATTGTCTAGGCTATAATAAATTTCAATATTAAACTAACCTATCTAATTAGTCAAAATCAAAATTGCATCATTTCCTCGTTTGCAAACGATTCGGGAAATTTATATTCTATAAAATATTGTTCTAGCATGAATAAAGTTTCTACGCAGATATAAAATAAGAATACCTTTAATACACAAAGAAGAAGAGTTAAAAATTGTACCTGAAAAAGACTGACTTATGAAAAAATGAAATCCAAATTTTACTAGAACAACAATATTCGGATGCTGCTGTAGCAAACACATCTCAGTGTTTTCACCGACTAATACTTCAATACTAGTAGATATTACGGTATACTTTACATTAAAAGGTAAAATAAAAGTTGAAGCATTTACGATAAGTATCATCCTCTGCTAAATCGGTGGGCTTTAAAACCAATTCTTTAACCTCTAGGGATTAGGTCTTGTTTTCCGGTCTAAGAAAACAGGAAAACGTGTCCGGAGTTATATAGCATGTGGTGGGATTGATGCGATGAATCAGGCTATGCAAACATAAGCGATCGAAAACATCCCAGTATGCGATCCCTCCGAAGGAGGCTTAACGAAGACACGTATAGCAGGTTGTCAGGTTGCACCAACAAGCTTTTGTATCTTGGCTTAAAGTCTGATTTCTCGCGTTGACAAGAGGATAGAAACTATTTATTCGGTTCAGGTTTATGCCATGTCATGCGAAAGAAAACCATAAAAACCGGTCAGTAGCTATCTTTTATTTTACGACGGTCGTTTGTTCTTGGAAAACATTGTTTTTCGACGAGACCCGACCAAAGTGGGTGAGAGGTGGTCGAGCAATGAAGCTTACGCGGTTGACGAAACTCTCGACAAGCAAGTAAAGAAAAGAGAAAGATAGAAGGAAGAAAAAAGAACAGGGTTCCGGATGAAGCATCCAGGTGGGCAGAACTACATGGATTTGCCGAGTGTTTCGAGAATCAAGAATAACAGAAAAGATAGGACAAGATGACGTCGAAGGTGAGCCAAGCGTATCCCGAGACGCAGACCATAATCCGAATGTCCACGGGTAATAAATAAAGCAAAAGTTTGATGGCCGCTCGGGTGGTTCTGCCAGACGATAGTGGATAAAACCACCACCATCATGCTAGAAAATGCAAGAGTCTGGAACATCGTCTCTCGACCCGTTGATCCGGTATCACCCACTCCAACTCCGAGCAACTGAGATCCAGTTTCTGGGTTCTGGCTCCCTCACTTTTCTCTGGACGACACTCTTCTTCTTAATGGACCTTACCAAGAGCCAGACGCTAAATAAGCAGAAAATATTCAGAACGTTTCTTAGATCTTGCAAACGGAATATTGACATCAGAATCCAATCCTCTGACCTCTAACCAGTGGATGATCTTCAATTCTTAAGAATATTATTCCTCTCATCTGTCTGGGAATTCTTTAATTTTCTTTCAGAATACAATTCTGGACTCTTTATCATTGAAGTATATTGAGCTATATTGGGCCGATTAGAATTAATTCTTAACTATAAGATATTATAGGACATTAACATGTCCAATTTTCTTTAAGAATACAACGTTGTAGGCGTGTGCTGGTTATGCTGTGTCATATTTGGGTGCCTCGATGTAATTTATCGAACTGGTTAGGAGTTAAACATCGGAATGTTAAATTTTGAAACTCAATTCTATATTGCTAACTACATCCTACCATCTTTGATCAGCAATCTTCGATTTCTTTGTTTGTATCTTTTATACGGAAGATATCCACCTGTAGTTTCAGTTCCGTGGACTATAAAAAGAAAGACATCAGATTCACAAAAAAGTTATCTTTTATGTTAAGTCTTGCAGTTTAGAATTGTTTTTAGAAGTTAGTATTTGTGAGAAAGACGATGAGGATTGTGTACCACACGCAGTGCTATACAGCAGAGAGTGAGCAACTACGCAATAACTCTCCCTCGTGCTGAAAGCGGCGGGGTCTGATATGTATCCGGCTATCTATCCACGATTGTTTTCTCAAGAGAAGGACGCTATCTGGTATACGTGATGATTCTATAGCTGCGTCTGTACCCACAACTCACTACGGAATTCAACGATACAAGGTATGGAGTACCAGTAAAATAATATTAGCTCGAAATAGTCTCTATGATAGGCAGCAAGAGCAACGTTTATTACCAATGTCTGTGAAAAAAAGGGATGATAATCTTCAAATACTTCATAACTTGAGATGTACCTATAAAACATATCTAAAAATGGCATGCACAGAATAAACAAGTACGAAAAGTTTAGTGAAATAAATTGTAAGGGGAAAGTATAAGACGTCAGTTATAGAAAGTCAGTGTTATTAAAATCATTACAATTTCAATAAGACAAGAAAAATATCATTTTAGTCAATTAGATGCCACAAGAATTGAATAAGATAAATCCCATTTATTAAAATCCTACAATGAGAATCGTTATAATTGGACGCAACATCAACAACAACCTGACACTCCTGCTAATGAAGGGTTGATAAAGGGGCAAAGTGAGGCGTAAAAATGATTGCAATCAAAAGAAATCGTACTAATAATAGCACTTCAAAAAAAAAGAGTGAAAAACATTTTTAATTAATTTTACTGAAATTAAATTCATTTTCAGGATAAACATTAGGACTCTCGAAACACTTTTTTAAAGAAGATAATTCTTTTTAAGCCTTCTTGTGCAATTTTGTTGAATTTTTTTTTTTCAGTTTATGTTTGTTAAAAAAATATACTTTGCAACACATTGATTAAATATTATTAATCATAATAACAAAATACCAAAAGTAAATTACCTAATTGTATATATGTTTATGTCTGTGGATGAAATTGAAATGAAGAGTTAGGTGAAAATGGAAAAGCGTAAAAATTCAATCTTTTTTTAACACCCAGTGAACTCGAAACGATTTTGTAGTCTTCATTTTTGTTGCCCAAAAGGTGTCACACGCGTTTAAGAACCATATGTATTTGACAAAAATGGGGAGGGAGGTCAAATTTTACACACAACTAATAAATTCTCTGATAAGAATGTAAAAAAGAAAGAAATTTGCAAACACCATCTAAGATTAATGATCGCAGAGAAAAGCCACTGCCTTTAATACATTATATATTAACATTTTGCATATAAAAGTTTTCGTAAATTTGGACTAATATGTTTGGTACAGGGTAGCTTTTTCAATAGAAGGAACAAATTTCCGGTCATTTCCCGACTTTTTCCAGATTTGCAAAAATTCTGCATAGCCCGTGTGGAAAAATTTCGTGGCAGTCTTAAGTAGAGAGATCGGCTGACTAGACCGAATCTAGACCGTCTACTTAAGACGGTCTTACAGGGTGCTGGCCTTGGCCCTCTTAGACGGACTCGATTGCAAAAATTTCAAAGATTCATCTTTGGTGTAATCCTCAGCAGACAGAAATGATTGGGAAAATCTAAAAGAATATTAAAGTTTGCAGGAAAGTTTTGTATTGAAATCAGATTGACACATGTCTAGGTTTGTATACACACTGTTGTTTTGATAATTGTTGAGCAATATAATATCCACTTATATGAGATAAGATTCATTGATTCTTTCTCAAATTGCAACCTAACCTACAAAAGACCAGAGACTAAGATTTTATATATGTTTTTACATCGTACTGAATCTATTTTTAGCCACATTTTTAATAAAAACGAAGATGGCCATACTTATGACCAATGTCGTGAATTGTCTGCTATTTTCTTATCAACACAGCAGTCAAAATATCCTGCTTTGAAATCACCCAACACAATAAGGAAAGAATCCATGTAATAGTATTTAAAACTTGATAAAAAATCGATATTGATCAATGATTTTGTAGGTTATGTTAATTGTCGCGTATTACTCGGCGTCCGTAGGACGGCCGTACTTAGGGCTAATATCGTGAATTGCCTGCTATTTTGTGATCATTATTATATAATAGTTGAACTTAAAGTAAACTAAATTAATTTTCAACAAAAAAAACGAATAAATGATGAATCTTGAACTGAAATATTTCAATTGAATCCTTGCTTGCCACGCATCAATACAATAACATACTTGTCACACCGGGATAAGTTTTTACCCCAGTGACGAAAACTGTCATAAAAAATAAGCTACTGAATATTTTAACTTGAAATTTTTTTAAAGCATATTGAAATTCTGATTTAAAAGGTAGTGTACTATCTGTGAAGTTCTGATACTTTTTTCCCTCCTTTTTCTGTACGGTCCAATCTAGACCATCGCGTGGTAAAAACATTACACGTCTGGCCAGCGTCTGATCAGCTCGTCTATTCTGGACGAGCTGCTCAGCGGCGCTATTAGACCGTCTGTCCAGCGTCTGACCAGACACAAGACGGTCTGGCCAGCGCTTGGCCAGCGCCCCGAAATTTTTCCACACGGGAGCCATTGAAATTAAAAAAAATCGATCTCTCAAAGGTGAACATTTTTCCATTTGAAGTAATAAAAACTCTACTACAAATTAAAGCACTCAAAGTGAAATATCCTTACTTTCAAACCTATAAAATTGAAGTATAACGATTAAAAATGTTTCCACATAAAATAATGAATCTTCAAATATAGTAGTGTGATTTTCAGTTAAAAATATAGGCATTTTCAAACAAAAATTAACAAGTCACATTTTAATTTAAAAAATAAAAAAAAAAGAATTTTCAAGCAAAGAAATGAACCTTCAACAAAAATAAATACGTTTTTAACAAAGTAGTTGTACTTGTACCCAGTACATACATTTTTAATTTAAAACAAACAATTTTCAAGCAAAAATGGATTGAGAAAGGAGTTTTAATCAAATAAATTCTGAGTTCGAAAATATGCTTTTTGGCTCAATTTTATTTTGATTTGGACCGTAGGACATAAATAAAAATCTATGATTTAAATTTAAAAACTGAAATAGTTACATTTTCAGTTACAAAAATTAATTTCAAAAAATGAGTTTTTAACAAAGTAGTTAAACTATCAACCAAGAAAATTAATTATGAATCTTCAACTGGAATAGTTAAATTTTCAGTTGAAAAATTAAATTAAAAAAAAACGTAAAGCAAAACAGATTTTCGTTGAACACAAACTTCAATTTCAACTTTCCTAATTCTTTCGCGACCAATTTTTCATTTTTCCTGACCACAAGTGTAGATGTCTTTTTTAATCGAAAAAAACAATTTAAAATCAAAATTTGATATTTATGATTAATGGCAGTTATCTAAAATCACTCTTATAGACATAGCCTCGACTTTCACAAGATTTTTTTAAAATACCTGACTTCTGCCTTGTCATTATTTTTGTCATTAAATGTACATATTTCCTAAGGGTGCACTTATCGAAAGTTTATTTAAATTCACAGCGACCTCATCAAATGTACTGCGAGTGCAGCGATTTTTTTGTATCTATACTTTGTTATTACATCGCAAGTCCGGGTTGTGCAACTCAAGAAGCTTTTACATTGTTAACTACGCATCGTTAGTAGAAAGTGCCTTCCATCGTCAAAGTTTCGAGGAGGAATGAGATTCGGGCTGCGAGGAAGCAGTGGAAGCAGCTCCATCTCAATTTATCGCGACTTCGGTTCATAAAGAACTCAAAAAGAAACTTGCTTTCTTGTCAATCTTTTCCTCCTGCTTCTACAGCTTTTGCAGTCTACACCTCTCTTTCTCTCCTACTCACATTTTCCTCTTTTCACCTTCCACTTTAGGGTCCTTCTTCACTACACTACCGATCGATCTTCTCAGCACTCTTTCTTTCTTTCACTCGCCGCCAAAGTATACGTCAGCGTCGAAGATAATAGGTTCACCAACCAAAGTTTTCAATTATAAAGAGACAAAGAAAAGAAGCACGTAATTGGTGAAGTACAAGCAAACTCAGTGCCGTGGTCGGACTATTCAGCCTTTTGGTGAAAATTGAAAAGTAAATTTGCAGAAAATATTAGCCTCGCTTGAGGCGCAAAGGAGTTCTAGAATCGCAGAACTATAGCAGAAAAGACGAAGAAGCCGAGGATCGCTGGATTGTAAATATTGAAGTTTCCTGCTCAAGAAGCTATGGTGGCGTGAAAAATCTATTGGATCCAAGTTCAAACATATCAGATCAAGAATTTTCGTTTGCAGAATAATTGTCGTGAAGAATAAAGCGTAGCTTTCGTCACGTTTTTAAAGGGTGACCAGAAAGCTTTACTGTAAAGATTCCCTGA
The DNA here is from genome assembly GCF_010883055.1 of Belonocnema kinseyi. Lineage (NCBI taxonomy): Eukaryota > Metazoa > Arthropoda > Insecta > Hymenoptera > Cynipidae > Belonocnema > Belonocnema kinseyi. Next base: position 97,844,248 of record NC_046663.1, on the reverse strand, counting down.
CTTTCCCATGATTTTTTTCATTTTCCCTGACCATTAATATTTCAAGAAATAAATTCTGATTTTCTAACATTTTTAATATTTAATCTTTTAAAAATGAAATAAAATAATTTCACATTTAAGATTGTGATTTTTTAACTTATTACACCCAGAGAAAAATGTGTCTTCATACAAAAAAATCATTTTGATAACCGCATTAGATTGATTTCAGAAAAAATGTTGGTTAAATGAATATAATTTTTTTTCAATTGACTAAATTAGTTTACTTCAATCAATCAAATTCTTTATAATCTTTCGAAATCCCTTGAAACTTTTTAAATCGTTCGAAAATTCATTGTACGTTTTAAATATATCCTAAAATTCTTTGAAACCCCTTCAAATTACGGAAATCTATTAAAATCCCTTCGGAATCTTTTTAAATATCCGGATATTTGAAATCATTTGAAATCTTTTAAAATTTCTTTGACACTTTTCAAAGCTCTTGGAAATTCCTTGGAATTTTTAAAAATACCCTAAAGTCTTTTAAATCCTTTGAAATTTCTTGACTTTATTGAAAACTATTCAAAATTCTTTGGAATCGTTTAAAGTTTCTTTGAATTATGTACAATCCTTTCAAATATTTTGACTTCAAACATTCTGAAGCTTTTGAAAATTCCTTGAATTTTTTGTTTAATATTATATAATCTTAAAAATCTGTTGGAATCCCTTTAAATGATTGAAATCTTTTAAAACTAGCAGGTATCTATTAAGATACGCTCAAATATTTTTAAACATTAAAGAAAATTCAGAAATACATCTATGTGATCCTTGGGTTCTTTGTTTTAATTTATTGAAAGAAAAGTAACTAAAGTGCCATTTTCTTTTACCACTTTTTTCAAATCTCTGTCTTTCCCCGACCAATAAAATTCCCTTGCTTTTCCCTGATATCCAGGTTTTGTCTGACCTACGGCCACCCCGTTTTTAGTATACTTAGTTATAATAACTTTGTAAACCTAATTTAATTTTCGTTACTTAAAAGTCAATTGTGGACCCAATATTCCTAATTTATAAAAGAAGTTTAAACATAAAGGAATTTTGTAATTTACAGACTGAAAAATAAAATAAATTATAACAGAGAATAAAAAATAAGGGTGAAAAGTTTCTATCTCATTGTGACAGCTGAATGGTAATCAGCGTGTAAAATGTATGCTATTTTGTATTCAAAATCTCCAAACTACGAGGAGAATGTCTTTATGGTAACGCGAATTCATGATGACAACCTTCAGTTCGAAACTTTCCCTCATTGTTCCAGGGCTGCTGTACCAGATTCTACCCGTCTTGAAAAGATTCCAGACAAGAGGAGAAGATCCTATTTTCAACTTATGAGAATCAAAAAGATCAAATTGCACAGATTGAATCTGAAAATTAGAATCATGATTGAATTTTTTATATCACAGAATTATAGCAAAATTGACCAAAATGAAAAAAAATGTAGAATAAGAATTTTGGGTATCTGCATTACAATAAAAGTTATATATCAATCAATCTTATTAGGAATAAAAAAATATTTTCCTTTCTTATTCCAAATAACTCTAACCAAACTCAGCGTTTATTTTTTTCTATCAGATGCTGACTCTTTATATTTGATTCTAGAAGTTCTATTTTACTTTGATGTTCTCAAGTGAAAGAAACTTGCAGACATTTTTTCATCGATAATAGAATAGGAGTGAGAAAGACAAAATTAGTGTAAAAACAAATAAAATTGAAGGGGAGAATCCAGAAAAAAAATCATGGAAGTTTGTGAAGTTGCCAGAAAAATTTCTGGAGTAATTTGGAAGAGGGTAAGGAACACAGTGAAGGTCTCTCTCATTCGTAAAACATTGTCTCATGGGATACCCCTATTTCCCTATTGGCTAAATCGATTTGTCAGTGACCATTTCAAGTTATCGCTTTATTATACAAAAAGTTTTTCTCTCCCTTTTGATATTAAAGTCCTCCATTTTTACTGAAATTGTTAAACTTTTCTCATTAAAAAACGTACGTCAAAGAATGACAAAGAAAATTAAGTTAAAAATTATAAAAATTAATAACTTAGAGAATGATTAATTATCATATTAATAGTAAAATAATAGCTAAAGCTGTATGTAATACCAATACTTTTTTGTCTTCTACGAGGTGTGTTCAAAAAGTAAGGTGACTTTTCAATTTTCGAGGGCTACATACATTCAAGTTTTAAATTTTTTGTTTTGTTGTGTTGGTACACTCGTCACGATCATATGTTCACAGTTTTGACTATATAGCTCGTGTTCTTTTTCTGTCAGAGGCGTAAAAGGTTAGAAGGGTTTGGTGTGCTCGGCGATTTTCTTCTTTCGAAAAAAATGGAGCAAGGAGTTTGCATTAATTTTTGTGTGAAAAATGGAATCCAGTGCTCTAAAACTCTTGAAATGTTGACAATTGCATACGGTGAGGCTACTCTGAGTAAGAAAAATGTGTATAAGTGGTACAAGCTGTTCCAAGAAGGCCGAGAGGATGTTGAAGACGAACCTCGCCCTGGACGTGCCGGCACGTCAACAACAGATGAAAAAGTTCAAGCAGTGGAAGAAATGGTGTTGAAAAATCGCTGAATTACCATCAGAGAAGTTGCTAAAGATGTTGGCATATCGGTTGGCTCATGCCATGTTATCTTTTCGGGCGTTTTGGGCATGAGACGTGTGTCAGCGAAATTTGTTCCAAAACTGCTTAATTTTGATCAAAAGATCCACCGCATGACCATCGCTCAGGAGATGTTGAATGAAGTCAATAATGATCCTGATTTTTTCAAAAGGGTTATAACTGGAGATGAATCGTGGTTATATGGTTATGACGTCGAAAATAAAGCCGAACCATCTCAGGAGATGCATTCTAAGTCTCCAAGACCGAAAAAAGCACGTCAAGTTCGGTCAAATGTGAAGGTTTTGCTCACTGTCTTCTTTGATTACCGTGGCGTAGTGCATCAGGAATTTTTACCACAAGGTCGTACGGTGAATAAGGAGTATTACCTTCAAGTTATGCGCCGTTTGTGAGAGGCGATACGCCAAAAACGTCCGGAACTTTGGAAAAACAATTCGTGGCTTTTGCATCACGATAATGCACCTGCTCATTCATCGTTGCTTGTGAAAGATTTTCTGACCAAAAACAGCACCACAGTCATGCCTCAGCCTCCATATCCACCGGATTTGGCCCCCAGTGACTTTTTTCTTTTCCCAAAACTGAAGAGACCCACGAAAGGACATCGATTTTCAACGATTGAGGAGATAAAAACTGCATCGCTGAAAGAACTCAAGGCTATACCACAAAATGATTATCAGAAGTGCTTCGATGATTGGAAGAAGCGTTGGCACAAGTGTATTATATCTGAGGGGGATTACTTTGAAGGGGACAACATAAATATTGAGGAATAAATGAATATTTTTTGAGAAAACCATAAAGTCGCCTTATTTTTTGAACACACCTCGTATTTAGTACAAATATCTTTACAAAGAAAATCTCGATAATTCTGACAAGAGAAAGAACTTTGAGCACAAGTCGGTGGAACTTTCTTGAGTTTATAGGACTGCGTAACGAAATGGCAGTAACTTTGAAATGACGAAAAGTGGACGAGTCGAGCAGAAAAAGGATCAGAATAATATTTCATTCAGACTACTCTCTCGTTAGTTAGAGTGCGAAATGGTCAATAAAAATCTCTACTTTGGAGCTTTTAGTACCAACCGTTTGATGTTTCAACTATCGTAAAATTCAAAACTTAAAAATCGAAACTTAGAAAATCAAAAGAAAAAGTATAAATCTTCTAAAGATATAAAATTTCTGAGAATTTCAAGTAAAAAGTATGTTAATTTTTTAATATATATTCTGTTGTTTACGAAAACAGGATCTCTTTTTCGGGAAATTTACTCGACTAAGCCAACAAATTAATAAGGTGAAGTCAAATGCATTTGAATTGGAAACAATTTATGAAATTTCCCGTAGATTGAAATTGCATTTTTGTAAGCAGAAATTGAATTCAAGTATTATTATAATTGAATTCTAGTAAATATGAATTTATTTATAATAATGTAAATTGAAATTAAATGCTGCTAGTAGGTTCGAACTGAATGAAAGAGAATTAAATTATGGCAAATCTAAATTGATATGTAATAAATACAAACTGTATAATAGTAAATTGGAATTTAAAAAATCATAAATCTCACTTGGAATAGGAAATTTTCCAAATAATTGGTATTCTGACTTCAAAAGTTCATTTTTTTTAAGAATTAAAATTCTGAGTTATGAAATTAAATTTCAGTGAAACAATATAATTTTTAAATTAGGACGGGTAATTTCCGGATAATTTCAATAAAGAAATATAATTTTGACAATTGGGACAGAAACATCCCATAAAGACTTATAATTTTGACTTTGGGACACGGATTTTTCTAAAAGAGTTATAATTTTGATTTAGAGCTGCGAATTTCCTTAAAGAATTATAATTTCCTTTTTAAGTTCACTTTAGAATATAAATTTTCTATAAGAATGGCAAGTTTTGCTTTAGGATAAGAGTTTCAGTGAAGAATTATAATTTTACTTTAAACAAGGGACTTTTTACATTGAATGGAAATTTTGGAAAATAGTATTAATTCTGATTAAGAAGAAGGTAATTCAGAAAACTCTCTATTCCTTCCATAAATACTTATAATTTTTACTTTAAAGAAGATTTAGAGAAGAAGGCAATTTAAACAAAAAAAAACACCTGTTCTATATCTGACTTTTTAACCAATTCTCTGTTCCAAAACACAATTGTAATTTTTATGAGCAAACACTATCTGATGTTCAACAAGATGTTCTCCAAAATTTCATTTTACACAATTCAGCAATATTTGAAATAAAAAACATTGTAATTTTTTTTATATGAAAGAGAATTTTATGAATAAGTCGAGCCCTTCCCGGATCTTATTTACATTCGCCTGCATCCATACAATATGTGCAATGTTTGTTTTCTGAAGCACACATTTGAAAATACCTTTGATTTCTCTGGAAAAAAGGTAAAATGAAACTGAACTCACTCATTCCATTTTTTATTTTACTATTGAAGTAAATCTTGAATCAAAGTGAAGTACCTTTGATCCTCCTATAATTTTATTTACTCTATTTTTTGAAACTATTCACCCTATATTCTTGCAAAGAAGTGGACCCCTTCCCAGATCTTTTTTTTACATTCTGCCGCAATCCATGCAATTTGTGCAAATGTTTGTTTTCTGAAGCATCCATCTGAAAGTAACTTTGATTTCTCTGGAAACAAGTTTAAATAAAATTGAACTTATTCAATTTTTTATTTTTCTATAAAAATACATTTTGAACCAAAGTGAATTTCCTTCCATTCTCCTCTAATTTTATTTAACCTAGTTTTTGAAACTATCCGCACTATGTTCAGGGAAAATTTTTAACAAAGAAAAAAAAAAGTCACACCGGAAGGATTTGAGGATGGCTCTTCCCATAACGGAAGTAGCTTTCCGATGTCGGATGCGCGACAAGATTGGCACACCATATATGGCCTTTATTCCCTTCCACCTCTCACCCTCTTTTATCCCTTTGGTTGTTTTCTTGACTTTTCCATTTCTTAGCCGATCCGCATTCGTCTTCTCTCTCTTCATGGAGCTTTTCGCGGGTCTACACTCTCTATAACTTCTCACTATTCCCACCCCGAAAGCAAGGCCTCTTCTCAACCTCGAGACTCGACCCCCCGTTCTCACTGAAATTGAATTGTTATTCTATTTTCAAAAGCAATTTGCAAGCGTTATCAAAAGTTTTCGGGCTACGCTTCGCGCTCGCTTTGTTGGGTAGAAGCGCAACCATTCTA
>NC_046663.1:97809190-97838390 GCF_010883055.1 Belonocnema kinseyi | reverse complement strand
CCCCCCCCCCCCCCCCCCCCGTAAAAACCACGACTCCTCTGCTATCGCTTCCTTTAGTTCTTTCGGATTTACCTCCTCGGTTCCAGGTATAGTGTGACTTTATGACCAAGGAAAAAAGTAATTTCTGCATTTTGTGGGAGGTTTTGCTAGACGCTTTCCTTATGTGTTATAGATTCACTTTATAAGGATGTAGAGTGTCGGCTAGTGTGGTGCAAAAAAATCAAATATTTTTATTTTTTCCTCCTTATTTTCTTTTATTCAGTGAACAAATAATTTACGAACTTTTTATACATCTATCAAAAATGTTTCTGGAGTGTATTAAGGCCTTTAAATTCTGAAAAGGGCTATTTTTCATTTAGGTGTAAAAATGACAAATGACTTACGTAAAAGCAATAAGTTTTTCAATAAAATGATGGCAAACATCACTAAAAATAATTTAAACCTAATTCGATTCAGAATACTACTCTTAAAGGAGAACGAGCGTCCTTTATAAAAGGTTTTAAAACCTTGAATAATTAAAAATGGCCTGGAAAGATGTAAAACGTGTACTAGTGATAGAAAACTACCGTTCACATTCTTTAAACTTCAACGGAGAATGTTATTTTACTTCTTTCACAGTTCTTCAACTAATATCTCATAAGAAAGTCCCAGGATCACTTCAGAAAGATTGTTTGAACACTCAAAATTTTTTTCTAGTAATTTAAAGATAACTGGAGCTCTGGTTTCGGGATTACACATTTTAACTTTTTAATGTTTCAATGTGAACTAAGACAAGTATCAATCCGAGGGGTCGTTTAAAAAAAGTTAAGGGTAGTTTGCTATCACATAATAAGCTTGAAACTTAATTTTTTTATTAAAAAAATGTCACAATTATATATATATATATCATACTAGTGTAAACTAGGGTATGTAAAAAATAACAAGTTTCAGAAATCCAAACCTGGCTAACAATAAAAATTTAATTTTGGGTCCCGTATGACGTGTGCAAAATTTCTAATCAATCGATGAATAGTCTAAGGTTACGAAGACAAAATAAGTTTTAAAACAACTTTTTTTTAAAATCTGGAACGACTTTTTTCAATAAATTTATCCAAGAAATAATTTTATTTTTAGGGGCCTTTTAAAATTAAAATTAAATCTTGAAGCATTGCAAATTCCGAAAAATACCTAAGGATATTAACCGATCCATTTCAAATTTTATAACTTCCTACTCGAAATTCACTAGAACTATGTACTGATTATAAAATTGTAAATATATTTTTAACAAAAAATCTCTTAGAAATGAAATAAAATAAAAAAATTTTAGGTGTAAATTTATCATTTTTATTATTATTCTCAGAGTTTCTACAGATTATTTTACTTGAAAAAGTGACTAATTTCTAACCCAAAAAATGTGCCCGATAAGCGGGCACATTCTCATCGCGCGTTATGCGCGCGGCTCGCTTCGCTCGCAAGTTTGAGCGCGCCTAGGGCACGCAACTGTTGGTTCTCGCGCTTCGTGCTCGATTATATATTTACCTCGCGCTACGCGCTCTGTCTGTATATTTTCGCACATTCTTGCGCAAACATTTTAAAATTAAGACTCAAAACATCCACCACTGTAATTTTGTAATTGTGAATTCTCTTTCGTTAAAAGAAAGTTTGAGCGCACCTACGGCATGCGACTGATGGCAGTCGCACTTCGCACTTGGTCTTTGCATTTCTTCCAGATTCGGGCACAGACCTTTTAAAATCAAAGGTGAACGGACCGACAACTGTAATTTTGTAATTTTTAACTTCTTTTTTTCCTTGTTTTTATCATTTTTAATTTTCAATGTTGTTTTTCACGATTGAACAAAAACTACTGCGCATCTGCATAGGGTCTAATACAGGAACCTATACAGGGTCCTGTATAGGAGCCTATGTCCTCTTTCGTCTTTTCTGCGCTTTTTCCAAAAAGTTCATTTTTGCATTTTTTACATTCTCATTTCTGAGAATGTAATGTAATCGTCCAAATTTTCTATCTCTGGTTTTTAACGGATCTTTACGTTTCGGCACTCGCAGAATCCGAAAATCATAAAATTTCATCGGTGTCTGTCTTTCTGTCTGCATGTCTGTATGTCTGTATGTATGGTTACCTGAATTTTGTAGCCACGCTAACTTTTGAAGGATTTGTCCAATCGAGTCCGCATTTGATACACTTCTAAAGGTACACAAAATGAAGGCTAAGTTCGTTAATCAGATATTTCGAACCAAAATTAAAAAATTGGGCGCATTTTCAAAATTTCAAAATTTTTTTAAAAAAATTTTAAAAAATGTTCTCGAAGTTTCTTATAGATGGGTACAAGACTTGCAAATTATCTAAATAAAATTTTTTATTTTGATGAAAATTAGAAAACTTATATACTATTCAAAAATTTGAAAATTTTCAAAAAATATAAAAAATAATTTTTTCCGTAAATCCAAAAATTTCATTCAAAATTTTCACTAGATACCAAATATATTTCATATCTTTTCTAGCCGATTTTTTCGATTAGCCCAACATTAAAAAAATTATAGCATTTTGAAAATTTTGAAATTTTTTTTTCTTAATATTATAAAAATTTTTGTCAAAGTTTCTTATGGATAGGTAAAAGACTTGCAAATTATCCAAATAAAATTTTTCATTTTGATGAAAATTATAAAAGTTATATACATTTCAAAATTTTCAAAAAATAAAAAAATTTATTTTTTTCATAGATCCAAAAATTTCATTCAAAATTTTCACCAGATACCAAATATATTTAAAAACTATGCTACCTGAATTTTTTGATTAGCCCAAAATTAAGAAAATTAGAGCCTGTATAACCGAACTGTTAAGCGCGAAGCACGATTTTCGCAATGAGAATGTAATCGTCAAGGCCGTAGGTACTTTGAGAGCCTTCTTTAATGACAAATTAAAAGAAAGTGTTCAGCTTCACTTAAGAAAAGGGAAAATGATTAAACAACCACAGCAGGGCAATATCAGAATAAGCAGTACCAGACCAAGGTACAAAAAAAATGGTAATAGACATTTGATATAATAGTTTTTAACATAGAATCTAGAAAATTTCGCATTGTGGTCTGTGCACAAATGTGGAGTGCAATGCAAAGACCGAGCGCGGAGCGCGAGATAAATATATTATCGAGCGCGAAGCGCGAGAACCAGCAGTCGCGCACCCTAGGCGCGCTCAAACTAGCGATCGAAGCGGTTAAAAAAAAGTGATTAATTTTACGATTAAAAGAAGATCTACTCGTCCAATCAAAAAACGATTAATAATAAATTTATAGATCATTTTAGGCAAACAACTTTTGTCTGGTAATTTAAGTTCGTACCTTGTGTCGTTTTTTCAAACAAATTTAATATTTTTATTTTGAATGATATTTTTTACGACTAAAGCAAAAACTACGTGTCCTATAAAAAATTATAGCTCTTTTTTAGATGAACAATTTTTATCTCATTTTTTTCGTAGCTTATATCGAAAAGTGATTCATTATAAATTTGTAGTTCTTCAAAGGGCGCGCAATTTGAGCTGTTTTATTTTTTTTCTTATCTTGCATAGTTTGACCAAAAAATGGAATTTTTGAATTTTTCATTATTTTTGGTACGATCAAATTTGGAATGTTCAACTTTTCGACCAAAGTAAAAAAGTTGCTATCGTAGTCCTGTAGGGATCTCAAAGAGCAAAGTTTTTCTTCTCTTGGCTTTTTTTCATATCATACGTTGTTTGGCTTAAAATGTTCATTTCAGTTTGTTTCTTCGGATTTTGAAAATACTCTAAATCTGATAATTTTCTTTTTATAGAAAAAAATCAAGCGGATAAATTGAGTTTCTGAGTACTAAGGACAACCGTACATATAATTTGTAAATCTTGAAAAAATGTGGTTTAAAAAATTTTTGGTACAATCAAATTTGGAATTTTTAACTTTTCGACCAAATTAAAAAAATTGTTATCGTAATCTTGTAGGGCGTTCAAAAAGTAACGTTTTTTTTACTTTTGACTTTTTTTCGTATCATGCATTGTTTGGCTTAAAATGTTCATTTTAATTTGTTTTTTTTTTGGATTTTGAAAATGCTGGTAATTTTTTGATTTTCCAAAAAAAGTCATTTGGAGAAATTGTTCAACTTTTTGAATATTATAAATAACCGTACAGAGAATTTTGGATTTTTTTAAAAAGTGGTCTCAAAAATATTCAAAATGTGCCCACTTTTTGAATTTTCATCAAAAATGGCTGGCTAACAAACTTGACCTTTAGTTTAGGACACTAAACGAGTGTTCCAAAGCACAATCTAATAGATTAATTTTTTCGAAAGTTATCATGTTCACAGTCCTACAGACATACATACATACAGACAGACACATTCGTAAAAAACTGTTTTTCGGTTTCAGAGGGTCTCAAAACGTGGACATTTAACAAAAACTGGGGGGTCAAATTTTCCACAAATCTAATACCTTCTCTGATGAGAATGTGAAAATAATTAAAACTGACTAATATGCATTAATAAAGTGGTTAATGATCTTTTGAATGTAAAATGAGCAAAAAATAAATAAATCAATTGGATTTGGGGGGAAAAATTTTAAAAGTTCAATGATTTCAGTAAAATTTGAAGATATTTATATGAATTTAGGGGAAATAATAATAACTCGATGAAATTCATAAAAATTCAAGGCGAATTAAGGGCATGCGATACTGCGTCGTGTGATCAATCAGGTAGAGTTCCCCGGGCTTTTTTCCACAAAAATGAAAATTTTTAAAAACTGAATTCGGAGATGCGATAAAATATCATAACAGACGTCCCCGGACTGTTTTTTGAAGGATAATAACAAAAAAATTTGTTGTGCTAAATAAAAATGTTATAAATGTGCATTATATTGAGGTTACGTGGTTTTTCATGTCTGCCTTTCCGGTAATTTGGAAATTATTCATGAAATAAACTTTTTTCATTGTCTGCAAAGAAGGTTAGTCCCAGGAGATTAGTTGCTATGTTTATTTGTAAGTCCAAAGTTTTCGGCCACAAAAATTGTGTAGTTTGGAAGTAACGCGCGGGAGAATTGTAACACACATAACCTCGAGATATACACACGTTGTTGGCAATATCAAAATTTGTTTGCGGTGACGTCCGTTGGCATGTTCGCTATCATTTCCCAGATTTTGAAGACAAAATATTTCTTATCCTATGAAAAAAAAGCCGGGGGAATCTAACACTGAAAAAATCGATACTAATTCCTAAGCGCTATGCAAATTAATCACATTTTGCTAAATTAAAACTTTTTTGAATTAATCCACAAAAATGTATGTGGGGAAGTCCGTTAGCATGTTCGCTATAATTTCCAAAATTGCTAAGACAAAATATTTATTATTCTAGAAAAAAAAGCCGGGGAAACCTAAAACTGGTGAATTAAAAGCAATTCAAAAGCATGGAAAATACACTGTATTCGGTATGTTTGAAATGTATTTTAGAAATATTCCAGCAAATTCAGAATGATTTGATGAAATGCCTCAGATTTCAAGGTAAATTAAGAAAAAACCTTTTTTTTAATACATTACATTTAGTCGAATTTAGTGAACGCAGAAGTATTTAAGTGAACTCAACAAACTTAACAGAATTCCAAAGAATTTACAAAAATCTTGATAAATTAACAAAAATCCGGGGTCAATTCCAAATGAATTAAAATTAATTGTAACACGTATTTGAAAATCTCTTTAAATCTTTGAAACTCTACGAAATTCCTCACTTCTTGCGAATAAATGATTTGAGCTGCATTAAAATATTTGAAAATCCCATGAAATTCTACGAAATATGACATTTCTTGAAATCCTGAAAAATTAATTTAAATTCCTTTCCTAGGAGCTTTTAAAAACCCATAAAATCAACAAAAACTTCAGAAATCTTATAAGATCTGCTTTGGAATCTTTCAAAATATTTTAAAATCTTATAGTTCATCAAACGTTCCACATCCTCCCAAATTGTGAAAAAATTATTGACAACCACATACAAATTGCAAAACCCCTAAAATAATTTTAAACACATTAGAATATTTTTAAATTTTCAAAATTCTACAAGATCCGTCAACTCTTTTGAATAAAGATCTTTGAAATCTATTCAAGTATTATAAAATACCATGCACTATAAGGAAATCTGATACTTTATGAAATACTGGAAAATTTATTAGAATGCCTTGAAAACTTTTAAAGTCCATTAAAGCAATGAAATACTCAGAAATCTTTAAAAAATCTTTCGGAATATCTTGAAATGTTCTAAAACCTTATATGCTCTTCAAAATAGTTCTATATCGTCCTAAATCCTTAAAAACCTCATATTAATTTATTTAATCCTTTAAAATCACTCAAATACTTGTGAATTCCTTGAAAAATGTTGTATGTCTTGTAAACGCCTTGTAATCTTTTAAAATACCATAAAATATTTCAATTCCTTTGAAATCTTTTGCAACTTTTAAAAGCTCTTTAAAATTCTTTTTCAAGTTTAAAACATACCCTTGAATGTTTAAAATACTTTGAAATCCCTTCAAATGACTAAAATCGATTGAAAATAACTTGCAATATTTTAAAATACCCTAAAATATTCAAAATTCTTTGCAATCCCTTGAAACTTTTTAAAATTTTGTAAAGAGCTTAGAATTAGAAAGAAATACCATAACATATTTAAAACCTTTTGAAATCCCTTTAAACTTTTGAAGTCTATTAGAAATGCCTTCGAATCTTTTAAAATACCCTATAAGATTTCAATAGAATTCAAGAAAATTCAGAAACACATGCAGACCAAGTTCAATACTGGTTAACCAGCAGGTTAATTTCTTGAAAGAAAAGCGAATAAAATTATTTTCTCATTTTAAATAGTAAGCACAGTGATTTTACCTTAAAAAGTGACTGGAAAAAAATTTAAAAAAGTGATTGTCTGCCAGCCCTGATTATTCTTGACAGTTACTTAAAGTGCTTCTTACTGAAATTTCCAGATTTTACCATTTTTTTCTTAAAAATTCCTGACTTTTTCCATAACCTGCGGCCACCCTTTATAACGAGTTTTGAATGACACACCTAAGAACTCGTAACAAAAGATAGTTCTGTTCATAAATAAGTGTTTTTTCTAATAATAATGTAATTCTTGAATAGTTTTTTTCTGATTATCTCGTCGCATTTGTCCTAGTGTCTAAAATAAGATAGAGGTGCAGACTATGGAGGAAACTAAACGTTTCATTTGCGCAAATCCATTCTTGGCTCTCTTCGAACGGAAATAACGAAAGTTAAAGGGACAATTAAACTCAAGCGAACCTCGATCGAATCGACGAACTGCGAAAACTCCGTGCTGAGCTTCTGACGATCTACTTTCAGTTCCAGCTTTTCCTGTTCTTCTGTCGAACGGTAATTGTTTTAACGAGACACAGGAAGAGAGGAAATAAGAATTTGTATTTGTCAATCAAAATTACATTGTTTTCACTTTTTTCCTATGCAAGACTACCATTGCCAATTTCAAAGTTAATTAAAACATTAAGTTGTCGAAAGAATCAATTGGATTTGGTATCAAGATAAAGTTTCGTTTAAGTTGAATGGCGAAAGAGAAAAGAAGGTTTTAAAATTTTTTTAACATATAGAAGTACTTTGAGCTATTACTTAGCTCTAACAAAGCATGAAAGGTAGATCCGGAAAGAAGCAACCACCTCCGAAAAAAGCTCTTGTAAAAGGTATGTCGCGTCCCAAAAAAACGAAAATGTTGGCACACAAAGAACAGCATAACTTTTTTATTTTTTATTTAAAAGAAACTACTTTCTAGCTATTACTTAACTCTACTGAATTGTGAAAAGATCAGGCAAAAGTATGTAATTACTTTATAAAGAAAAATACCAAACATTTTTTTGACCTACTTCTCAATCGAACGGGATAAAACAATTAGTTTAAGCCAATAAAACGCATTTCCGAAATTTCGCTTTTACGCCCTTATGTCCCGAGACCTTTCAAATGTATTTTAACAAAACTGAAAAATAAAAATATAATTCTTAAAGAACTTGAGACAGGGCAAAAATAAATACTAGAGATTTTTGAACGACTGAGACGGGCTTAAACACTTCCTGATTCATAATGCATTCGTCTTGAGTGCATTAGGGGAGCGAACTTGAAATTAGGTAAACCCTCAGTCAGAAGTGCTGACTCGCACCTTTTCGCTCAGTTAGTCAGAGTAAACCTGACACTCCCAGTGTATTTGCCATAGTGCACTAACCACACTAAGTACATAAATGGGGGAAATGCGATACAAATTTATCTGAATTGTTCACTTAAGTATGCTTCTTTAATAATATTTCTTTTTATTTGTTTCAATTCCCATTTGAAACCAGTATTTGAAGCAACGTTTACTTGCTTGTATTCTTCTTCTGTTAATATAAGAAGGATACTATATTCCTGGATTTAAATAAATTTATGTGTTTTACCAAAGCATCGAAGCTAGTTAAGAACAGTTTTATTTCCGATTACCTGTAACAGAAAAAAAATCATTAAAAATACGTACGTAATAATATGTAAAAATGAGAATTTTCAATATTTAACCGTTCATGATTGTTTACGATGCTACCGTGCTGAGGACATTTGATAGGATTTGATAAAATAAATTGATACTGTTCAATCCATTATCTGTATTCGCAATTTAAAAAATTTCCTTTCTATTTATATTAGACGCATTTGATACAAAGTCTATTAATTAATCATATTTATCGGGAGTGTTTCACGGTATGCCGCTTAAAAGGCAATCAATTTCTATCAAACGTTAACTGGAATAAATTTTATTGCACCTAATTTCAAGATGAAGTTCCATCTGGCTAGGAATCGGAGACGGTTGAAAGTAATAATGAGACCGATGTCTATACATGCGCTCTGACTGCGGTAACTGCACCAGAACACAAAAAAACAAATACTATCGACCCTAATTTCAATTAAAAAATATTCTTTACTGTTATAATACTTGTGACAATTAAAAAATTATATTTTTCAAAAAAACAGCAAAGGTATCATCTATTTATTGTGAAGCTCAGGCATTTCGAACCAGCACTCTGGACTGTTCGCGCATGCGCACTGCGATATGCTATCTCTTTTTCTCTCGCAAAGAGCGTGCGAGTAAGCGCCAGTGTTTCCATGACAACCATGCACGTGCATGACAACAACGGCACCAATTGAGAATGAAAGTTATATGAATTTTTTTACTTAACAAAGGTTTTAACAACTTTAAGTAAACTCAACTGTTGAAAAATTAAATATCCAAGTGGTAAAAATGGCGTGATGTGTTCCCAAGAGCCAAACGTCCTACTGGAAAAAAACGTAAATAACTATGTTTACACCTAGCACGGTTGTCATTAAACACGGCACTCATTCGCACGCTTCAATGCGCATACATGAGTAGTCTAGAGTACTGGCTCGAAATGCCTTGGCTAGCCAATAAAGCTGCAATTAACGCAGTCAAAACTCGAGGCGCTTTGTACAGCATGATCGGGATACGAAACTACCGCCTATTGTTTTTGCCGCAAAACCACCAAAATAATACATTCTTATACTATCCAATATATAAAAATTTGTCAGGACATCTTATACTTTTCTTTCAACATTTTCTCATTGAAACTTCATTAAATCATGCCTTCTCTCCCCATCAGAATTTTATCACATCCCATGTCTCTAAATCTAGAAAATTTTTATCAAATTCTATCCTTTGTAAAATCTTATAGTTTTTCTATCAAAGGTTTTTTTATTGAAACTTCAACAAACCTTATGCGTACCAGACTTGCATCAAATCATATTTCCCAGAACTTGGAGAATTTCTATCGCATTCTATCTATACTCATCGATAAATCATATAATTTTCTACTAAGATATTGTTATTAAAACCCTATGAAATCTTATGCAATGAGAAAATCTTGATAGGAAAGTATGATATTTCTCGTCGAATAAAATTTCATAGAAATTTTCAATACTCTGATACGCAGAATTGATACAAGCCTGGAATGGATAGGATTTGATAGAATTTCAATGAGAAACTCTTGACAGAATAGTATAAGATTTTTCGACGGATAGAGTTTGATAAAATCTTCCAAGATTTTGGAACATATGATTTGGTATAAGGCCTGTGCTGATAAGATTTAATAAAATTTGGAAGAAAATCGGTTGATGACAGGAAGAAGACAGGACTTGATACAAGTTCTATGTAGAAGATATTTGACAAAGGCAATTTTACAGGTAAGATTGTATAGAATTTTAATGATAGAAAAAGTATAGGTATTCTAGATGAATAGAATTTGATAGAGAGGTAAAATTGAATTATTATAGGATAAATTTTTATTCATTAACTTCGCTTGATTGACTTGGACAGTATTTGATCAAATGTGCTGATACAGTTTTAAGTTCTACGCGTTGATAGATTTTGGTTGAATTTTCCCTGAAAGTCTAGAATTGCATTCAAACTCATGTTTTGGCTGGATAGAGAATCTATAAAATTCTATAATTTTTATAACTTTGTTTAGAAGGGGTAGTATTAGTCTATAAAAATTCGAAAGACATTCATTTTGTACCAGCAAAATGTCACCTGGGATAATTTAGAACACTTCTATTTGCCCATCGTACCAAGCGCAACATATGTCAAGCGCAAAGATGATTTATCGTGACATAGAGGACAGTAAGATAAAAAAAGTCTACCATATGAAAGGTGATCGCGACAAAAATATAACACGATAAGTTATTGGTAAGTGTCTGCTGGTCGGGTGAAAGCCGGGGGCAAAGCAAAGAGAGAAACATGGAACGATAATGGTTTTATCGGCGTTTTCTGTGTGGGTATGAAACGTGTCAAATAACCAATATCCAACAACTACACCCTGTTGATATCTCCACAATGCACACACACATTGTCGATTCTCAAATAAAAGACGATCATGCATTCTCGCATACGTGCATGCTTACGCACATTTAACATATATTAGAGGGAAAAAATGAAAAAGGATTCAAACTATTTTTTATCATTTTTAATTTGCTGCGAATTGAAATCACTCGTGTTAAAAGGATATAAAATTAAAGGAAAATATACCAAACAAAAATAACTGTAGGTATTCTGCCGTGCAAACTAAAAAGATACGTAAGTGACATTGCCGCTTAGGTCGACTTTTTCATTGCCACGCTTAAGAGAATCACTCTAAGCGGCAATGTCACTTACGTATGTTTTCAGTTTGTACGGCAGTATTGTGACTCAACACAAACAAAAATCCGAACGAGATTCCACTCTTCTGTCTAATTAAAGGGTTTATTACTTTTCATACTATTAACGAAAATACGAGAGATTTTTGTGAAACCGACTAATTGAAATATCCGATCGCAGTAATCCGTATTGAAATTCCACACATTTTGATGTTCTACATTGATTAATGAACGGCAAATACGGGTTTGTGCTTGTTAAACCTTTTTTATTTAAATAATTTTTTATGAAATTCCGAAAGAGTCGAAACACAAAGCATCAATTTCTTAATATATTTAAAAAAAAGTATCAGACATTGAAGGACTGAAATAATAACATTATTTATTTAAGAACATGGAGTACATAATGCTGAATGATTTTCAAATATTCTTTGCACAATCGAAATAAACCTTTAAATTAAAACAATTTTTTGTAAATAATCATTCAGCTTGAAGGTTTCCAAATCTGAGTTTAAAATATTTCTTTCTGGACTTTTAATCTTGCCAACTTGGAATATTTTCAAATGAGAGAAGTTTTTAATTTATATTTATGTTGAACTTCATGAATATTTATATTCAACAACTTAAACTTAAAATCACAAAAAGATTAAGGCTTTGAATTTGAAAATGTATAATTTAAATATAAAATTATTCATTTTTTAATCATTGAAGTTAAAAGTAATAGATTGTAAAACTTTTCGATTTTAAAATGTCCAACTATTAAAGCGTTCAATTGAAACAAATTTTAATTCAAATTCAAACGGTACTAATTTAAAATAATTGAATTATAAAGCTTAAATAAGAAATTATTAATTTAAATTATTCTGTAAATTGATTTATAAAACTGACAAAAGGGCCCATTAATTATTGCAACAAATTATAGAGGAAGAGAGAGAGAGAGAGAGAGAGCGGTCGCGAATAATAAAAATATTTGAGGTGATAACTGTTTATTTAAATGTAGTTACTTGTATATTTTTGTATTTCCTTCCGCTTTAGGTGAAAGACGTAATTTTAATTAATTTGCAAAAGCTGATTCTATTCCTTGAAATGCTCTTTACAATTATTTTTTTCACTTTTTATTATAAATTATTTAACAAATTGTTTAATTCCAAAACAGACTAACTATAAATAATTTTACGTATTATTTCGCAACGAAATAATTTTCACAAAAACGAATATAATTGTGAGGAACCATTAAGAAAGAGAATGAGCTTCTGTAAATCAAAATTGAATGAAAATTACAACTTTACACTATAGCGGAATAAAAAACAAAAATATGCAAATAACCACATTTGAATAAACAATTATGACCTCAGCTAATTTTTTTTTTGTTATTCACGTTTGGATTTATCTTCTATAATTTTAAGCAATAATCAATATAGGCCTTTTTTGTCAATTTTATATATCACTGGTATATTCAATGAGAATGATTTGAGTCACTTACTGATTCTCCCAGCGAAATTCGGAAAATTACTTCTTCATCAATGATCATTCAAAATACTAATTAACCAATGACAATTTTCACTGGATCATTTTAAGAGAGTATGCTTTTCCTTAAAATAAACACGTATATTTATGTTTTAGTAGTTTGCCACTTGGTATTGCTAAAAAGCTAGTTTAGCCTTTTTATTGAAAGGGCATAACTAAAGTCCACACTGGGGGATAAATATGGATACACATTGGACTGCAATAACTAATTACTTATAGCTAGATTAAGTGTTTTAACTTCGGGACACGAGAGAGGAAAAGTTACACATTATACATTAATTATATCATTTTAATATCTTACAGTGATATATTTATAAAGAAATATAAAAAAACGATGTCCCGCTTAGCTGTGTCTCACGGTAACGAAATTTTTTCAATTACTCCATTTTGAACGCCAAGAATCTCTTCTCGGAAAGCTGATCAATTTATCCTTGTTACTTATCTGCAGGCTACTTTGTGATTGGTGTTATTTTTCTAATTGCTTTTATTCGATGTTTCCTTCGTTAATTCCCTTACGGAGAGCCTTGTTGGATTCGTGAGAGAGTACCAGTAACCTCCCTAAGAGGAAGGCTTAGTTTGTTGGGGAGTCTACTATCCCCCATGGTGTCAATCCCATTCAGGACGATCTATCCAAGATTACTTCGTAAACTTCCGGAAATAACCAAAGGGGCTCACCTATGCCCAACTATCGAACTCGATGTACTTTTAGAAACATTAGAACGTTACGGGAGTACACACAAACCATAAACACAAAGAATGTCGTATATGTCGAGTAACCACCATTATATCCCAATCTACCTGCATTTACGCAATCCTGCATTTTCTTTACATTCGTGTGATGAAGTACGAATTCGATTTTTTCGAACAATAGATAAGGAATAGTTTTCAATTATGGAAAGACTTCTTTTACTATAAATGAACTCTAAATAAATTGCAAATAATAACAAGTTTAATTATTTGAATTATTAACAATTAATGCAAATTAAAGAATACGTGCTTAGCAGAGCAAGGAGAGAAAATATTTGTTTTTATATTAAAATACAGAGGGATCCAAAAGTTTTAGTATATTACATGGATTTCCTATCAAAAGTTACAGATACAACAAATATATCTTATATTCGCGCATACACGATGAAGCTCAAAATAACAAATAACAGGGAATTTATTGTTATTTCAAGTCATTAAACTTAAAGAAAAATGTCAATTTGACAGACTAAAAATTATGCTAAACAGTTAATTGGATTAATATTTCTAGATAAAATAGAATTGGAAAAAATATTTCATTTATTTTATCATTCAGAATTTCAGGAATGCTAAATATTCTGACCTGAAAATAGAAATGATGGTAAATGGTAATCCATAACAAACAAAAATTAGGTCGAATAGTAATGAGGAAAACTAGAATTTGAGGCATATTTATGTTCGGTCCAACGAATTTCGTAACATAAACGTAGCGTTAAAGCTTTTTAAATTAAAATTCGTTATTTTTCACCTTTTAGGTTTGCAGACATTTTAGGAAGGTAAAATGTTCCGCTTGAGGGTAATTTTTTATTTTGTAAAAGAAATATACCTTTTATTATGATTGAGAAGCCAAAGTATTCACAAAATCGACTTTACGAACGAAAGGGTAATTACAAGGTAGTCGTCGCGGTTCTGAGAATACAGTGCTTCATTCCCTATAGTATTCCGAACAATTCGAGGGCACTACTGTGGACAATGAATCACAGGAAATTAGGTAGAGATATTAAAGCAAATTGCCCTGAAACGTGCTCGACTTATGAAATTAACTATGGCACGTTGCTTCTCTAGAAATATTTTATTACAATCTACCCTCCATATCAACTTGTCCATTTTCATTAGAAAAGCATTTCTCTCACAAACAGTAATGTTTCCACTTTAATTTGAAGACATTTCCTTTTTTCCAGACAAAAAGTAAAATTCACAAGTAAAATTAAATTAGAAATGGACTTCAGCACAAATGCAGATGCTAAAAGCACCTCACTATTTATTTCTACGTTTTCGACATTTTTTCATTCCTATGATAATTCTGCAAAGAATAGTCCGCAATTTGCTGTTCGGGTAAATTAGTTCCTGGAAACTATTTCAGTAGAAATCATTGGGGATGTTTTTTTTTTTGTTTTTTGTTATCAGTCAGTCATGGTCGATCTGGAATGTGTTTCAGTCTGCATTAAGCTGAATCTACGTTCGAATTGAATGTACGAGCACCCGGAGGCGCGTAAATCAAATTTAAAAATCCCGGGCGAGTATCTCGTCCTGACGTGTCATTCGTATAAATACACAGGATAAAATAGCCTAAAGAATGGTACCACGTTGTCCATGGAAATCCCTCGAGTGTCGTTTCTAACGGCATCGCCATTCACCTCTTTCGCCCCCCAAAAGCTCTCTCATCCCCTTCCATAGCCCCACGGTCGTTTACGTAAAATTAAATAAATGGAAAATTAAATCACGTACATATTCGTTTAATGTTGATGCTTTGAGCCCAAATCACAAGAAAATAGAAAAAAGTTGCAGACGAGAAATCATGTAGAAATTATGCTTCTACTGGTACAGAATCGGAATCGACATAGATAATTCAGAACGTCGAAATTTAACAAACTCAAATATGAAAACATGTTTACGGGGTGGCCGCAAAACTTTATTTACATAGTTCGTCGACTTTTCCCTGATTATTGTCTATTATTTATTCATAAATGGAATAATATTTTTTTAAATTTAAATGTATAAAAAAATTTATTATTACTCTTAGGGTTGCCAGAACCTAATTTATTTGGAAAGTCCCCAATTTAAATCTAAAAAGTAAAGAAATGAAACTAATTTCTAATTAGGAAAGTGATGAATATAATTAATAATGCAACTAATTTTCTTATACATGTACCAAATTTGAGAGAATTCCAATGAATTGAAAACAAATTTCAATCTAATTTGATTAAACAAACACGAAAACCATTTTTTTACATCCATGGACTAAGAAAATATAGAAAAAGTTTTGTAAAATTAAAATAATATAGGATAAATTATAGGAATTAAGATAAATTCTGAATCAATTCAAATAAGTTGCAAAAAATATTTTTAAATCTCTTAAAATCTTAAAAACCTTTGGAAATCCCTCAAGTTTTTAAATCTCTTGCAAATGCTTTGGAATATTTTTAAACCCCTCAAATATTTTAATTCCTTTGAAATGGCCTTTCATTATTGAAATAAATTAAAAATTCCCTCAAGTATTTCAAATCCTTTGAAATCATATTAAGTTATTAAAAGAAATTCAAAATTCCTTGCAATCTTTTTTAATACCCTAAAATATTTCAAATCCTCTACAATCTTTGAAATTTCTTGTAAATTTATCAAATCTCGTGAAAAATCCTTGGAATTAAAAAAATACCCTTTTATATTTCAAATAATTTGACTTTTTTTTAATCCCTTGTAGCTGTTTAAAGCTCTTGAGCAATGCTTATAATTGTTTTAAATATCCTAAAATCATTTGAAATCTCTTCAAATGAATGAAATCTAATGAATATTACATGGATTCTTTTAAAATATCCTAAAATCTTTGAAAATAATTTAAAATATCTGGAAATCTTTGCAATACATTAAAAAATGATAAAATATCGTGAAATTATATCAAATCTGATATTCATGAGATCCTAGATAATTTATTCAAATAACACATTTTAAGATCCACCCTTAAAATCTTTGAAATCCTCAGAAATCTAAAAAAAAGTTTTGAAATATTTTTAAATCTTTTGAAACTTTATAAAGCTTTTTAAAATTCCATGTAATTTTTTAAATACCCTAAAATCTGTAAAATCACCTGAAATCCATTATCTATTGCAAACCGATTGAAATATTTTAAAATGTGTACCTTTATATATTTCAAAAGAATGACGAAAAATTCAAAAATAGGTATAGAACTGAATTCGATAGTGGTTATATCTTTCATTTTAAAAAGCGACTATCTTGACTTTATCATAAAAACGTGACCAAAAAGTGATTTGAGACAAAACTGACAAAATGGTAGTGTGTGGCATCCCTGGTTTTTCGTCGCAGTTACGCAAATTACTTCCTATACGAATTCCCTGACTCAATTTCCATATTTTCCCTTAACTGCACTGCCGTACAAACTAAAAAGATACACAAGTGACAATGCCGCTTAGATCGAATTTTCATCTCCAAGTTTAAGAGAATCACTCTAAGCGGTAATGTAACTTACGTATCTTTTTAGTCTATACGACCATTACTGCCGTCCAAACTAAAAAGATACATGAGTGACATTTTTATGAAAAATGAGTTTTTGGTATCGTTGGATTCGTAAGAGAATGCTGCATCTAATTGTTGTAATAAAATCTATTAATTATTCATATTTATTGCAAAAAACAATTGTTTATAAATGAGCAAAGTCGAGAAAGTTGAAAAATACATCAGAAAAAGATGCGCAAACACTTGGCGTGCCCTAAAAGTTATACAAGGAAGGCAATACGTCATCAGCATACACATGGGAAAGAACCTTAAGAACTTTGTGTCTTTGTGCCCGGAAGTGACTTTGTGTTATTTTTGTTTTGTATTTTTGACTTTCCGCGACTAGTAAAACATCGCAAGTCCATTTTCTAAAAGAAAATGTTTTAAAAACTCAATTTTTTATCGCTAAATATGAAAAAGCACATTATTTTTCCCCAAATAGCGTATCTTAATTATCCAAAATTTTATTCGATATTAAAGTTCTTTGGGCAAGAAGTTTTTCTCGATTCTCTCAGTTCGAGTCAGATTGGACTTGTGTATCTTTTTAGTTTGTACGGCAGAGTACAGCCACCTTGTGTGTAATTGTTCAATCCCATATTTAAATAATATTTGGTTTATGCGGCTGACGCAACAGTAAAAGATTTATCAACTCGTGAGGGTAATTAATGATTGAAAACAAAAAGAAAAGCGTGTTTATAAATTAAACTTTTTTCAAAAATAAAATATTTATGGGAGAATTGTATTAGCAAGTCGTGTTTGGCAGTTTTATGACTTAGAGGTGTCAGAGAAAGCTTTTCGTCTGGTCTGTCGTTCGCCAGACATTTTGTCAAGGGTTGCGTGTTCTGGTGGAAATACTGGGCGTGCAATTGTATAGTTCGAGTTCTGCGAATAGTGAGTGTTGAAAGAGAATACGTATGGGGTGAGGAGGAACGAAAACGGTGAAAAGAAGGAAGTGCTTAAAGGGGATGGAAAAGTTACACTTTCCCAACAGTCTCAATATGTAGAAACTCTGTTAAGGCTAAAATATAGTAGCTGCTTTTTTCTTCAAATTTTTTTCGTTTGAAAAAAAAACGCGTTCCGCGTTTCAAACCGTAAAAAATTTATCAGAAGCTTAGCATTCAATGTTACACCAAAATACAGAAAAATAGTCCTAAAACGTAGCCTTTTTCAAAGAAGTGACGATTAGGAAAACTCTATTCTTGATCAATTATCCAATTCAGTATGCCCCAGGCAATAAAGAATAAAAATCAATCAATCTTTAATTTATACCTTTTATAGAATGTTTGGGCTCATGTAGGTTCTTCGATAGTAGAAATTGCAAGGAGAGAATATTCAATGGATCGGGTGAGTAAATATGGGTTGAAACTGCGCCAAGGATACGAGGGGATTTTGCGGCGGGAGTTCGCGGATATCGGATGTCGTGAAATTTCCCACTATTAAGACACAGTTGAGCAACACTCGACTAACCTTGTCGTCACAAAATAAGAACACCCATTTACGGCTCGTCTTTATGCACTTGGTATGAAGGTCGAATTCCATGTTACGTCCCACGTTCAGCTGGATATTGCTTTCCGCTCGCACGTGACATTTTTTTTTACTTTAAGTTCTTCATGTTCTATAGCCAATTCGACATCACCAAAAATGAAGAAACAAAAAGTATACATTTAATATAATTGAGATAAAGCAGAAGTAAATAGTTCAAGTTGCAACTAACAAAGATGCATTTTCAACCACATGGTCGAATTTTTAAAGAAAAGAAAAAGAAAATTCAGCCAGTAACAATTATAGTTTCAAAAAAATAGTTCAATTTTCAAAAAAGAAAGACGAATTTTCATGAAAATAGTTAGGGCTTTAACTTTTCAAACTAAAAATCGAATATTTAAAAAAATAATTGAATTTTTAACCGGAAAAGATGAATTTTTAAGAAACAAAATAACTTACGATCAAGAAAGATGAATGCAAACAAATAATTTAATTTCCAACGAATTATCTATAAAATACTTATATTTTACACCAATGGGGTGAATATTAAAAAAATTAATGCTTAACAAAATATTTCAAATTTCGAATCGGTAGTTGAATTTTAAACCGAAAAAGGTCACCAAATAGTTGGATTTTTAACCAAATACAGCAATTTGTACCAAAACAGTTAATTTTTCAATAAAAAATTTGATTATTTAACAAAAAAAGTTGATTTTCAACAAAAAATTTAGTTTTCTACCAAATTGTTAAATTTTGGAGGCAAAATACTAATTTTCTATCCGAAAATAAGACTATTCAAAAAAAAAAAGATCATTTAAAACAAACAAATTAATTCTCAACGAAACATGTAATAGTGGATATTTCAGGCAAAAAATAAGAATTTTCAACAGAATAATTAAGTCCTTAACCAAAACTGATTAGTTTTCAATTAAACAGTTGCATTTTTAACTAGAAAAGATCAATTTTAAATTAAAAATATCAATTTGTAACTAAAAGTTGGACAATTACATTTTTAATTGAACAAATTAATTCACAATAAAAAAACAACGAATTTAAAAAAAAAACGAAAATATTCAACCAAACTATTTAATTCTCAACTATAAAAAGTTAAATTTCAACCAAAAATGGAATAATTAAATATTAGTAGACTTTTCAATAATAAAAAAATTAGCTTTCAGTCAAAAATGATTGGATTTTCTTGTTGGATTTTATAAATTCAGTTCGCATTAAAGCGGAAAAGGGGGAAAAAGGAAAAGTTTCTTAAAAATAGATAAAGAAAAGAATTCTTTTTGAAAAAGGGAACTGAGGGAAAAGGGGAATAGTGAAACATTAAATGTGAAATATTAAAGTTATTTTCAAACTTATTAAGTTATGATTAAACCGTACCGTTAAAAGGCCTTCTTTTGCAAAATTCGCAAACCATTAAGATTTATCATCAGGAAACGCACTGAAGGTTATCTAAGTTGATAACCGGAACTTTCGCCTTTTTGCACTATTCCAATAAGGTTTGCCAAACGAGTTCTTTTATCTGTCTCTTTTTTTTTCATTTAACTATAGAATGTAGATACTTGTTCGAGTTTATGTAAAGGGTTGGAACATTTCTGATTATCAAGCTATACAACGTTGAATGCTTTGGTAATTTATTACCATTGAGTTCAAAGGCGCACTTTTTCGACAACAGGCGCATGCGTTTAGAAAATGCGGATTACTTCTGAAGTAAGGGAGTTTACTTTTGAATTAAATCCGGGACGTGACGTTTTAAAAGAATCTTGTTTTTTCATCACGCACAAGTGCCTGCCTGCTGTACTCATAAAACATATGCAAAGGGATTTATACAGTTCACTTGCACGGTGACTCGTAACACGCACCGAGGCCAACGTGCTCATTAGTGTGCTTCATATTCATGCCAGAGAATTCCCGATTAATTATGTAACTGCGGTGGTAGCCGTGGCGACGTTCACGACGAATCTGAAAATTGAGTGTTTTAGCTACGCACGATCGATGAAATCTGCACATTTGTGGCCACATCGTACACGCGAATCTCTCAGCGATAGCTATTTTTTCTCTTCCTCTTGTTACCTTTATCTTTTGCATTTTCATTAGGAAAAAATATGAGCGAAAATGCACATAAATCGAGCTAGTAAATGACTTGAATTGTTAATGAGGGGACAATCGCGATGGTCGGTCACGTCTTTTAAATATGCAAAAAATCATTCAAAGTTATTTAATCTTTTCACAGACTATAAATAATTGTTTCTTACTATGTCTTATAAATAACGAGTAAAAATTAATAGTGGCGAAACATAATTCTTGATTTAAGCAATTATTATGTGTTTTAAAGGCCGATCATTTCACTTTAAAAAACCAATAATTCAATCTTTTCTTTTTGCTGATCACTTCTTTATTGTCATTATTCTTTATTTCTTTAAATATAAATTATCTACTACTTCTAAGGCTTCAATTATTATATTTAAATCTTAAATTAATTTACTAACAATTTCTGTATTTTAGAATTTTTTGACGCTTATTCTGGATTTTTACACATTTCTAAACTTGAAAAATGACTTCAGTGACCAATCTTTGTACCGATTACCCTACGGTTGAAAAATTATTTCAACGTTACGAATTTAAATAAAATTTAGTACGTTTTCTGATTACAAATTTATAATCAGGAAATGTACTAACTGTTATCATACTCAAATTAATTTGAATAAATTTCGCAAATTTTAAAAAAGATGGCCCTGCAAGCGTACAGTTCAAGAATAAATTTATAGGTTTGAACATCACTTCCGCATTTGAGACTTTACATTCTTCCCTCCATTCTCCTCTTTTCCCCTTTTCGAAGAATTCTGCTTTTCACCTGTTTTCGAAATTTCCCCCTTGTTGTCGTTTTGTGCTTAAATACGAACTGAAGTAATACAACGCAATAGGAAAATCCAACGGTTCAAAAAATCTATTATATTTTTGGTTCGGAATTCATCTCGTTTGGTTAAAAATTCTATTATTTAATTAAAAACTTAATTATTTTGTTGGAAATGTGAGTGCTTTATAAAAAGTAATATTTTGTTGTCAAATATTCAAATACTTGGTTGGAAGTTTAACTGCTTTATTAAGAATTCATTTTTTGTTTAAAGGTTCATATATTTAGTTGAAATTGAACTATTTTGCTGAAAATTCGTTTCATTTTTTCTCAAAAAATAGTTTTTTTAACTGTCACTTAACCCATGTCCTTTTTAGTTGAAAATGTAACTTTTTTAGTTTTTCTAGGTTAAAACATTAAAGTTTTTTGAAAATTCAACTATTTGGTTAAAAATTTGTTTTTTTTGTATACAATTTTTGTTTCAAAATATATCTTTATATGTAAGTTCAAAATTCAACTATTTGGTATAAAATTCATGTATTTAATTAAAAATTCATCTTTTTGTGTAAAAAAATTATTCTTGTTCGTTGAAAATGTATTTTTTAGTTAAGAATGTGAGTATTTGGTTAAAAATGCATCGTTTTCTATTTAACAGAACTTGCTGAAAAATAGCTTTCTTTTTTTGAAAATTAATTTTTTTAACTGAAAATTTAACCATTCCATTTTAGGGGGAGAGCAAAATAAGATCAAAGGGGAAAGTGTAGGATAGTCCAAGGAGAAATGGAAGAAGGGAACGAGATAATAAGAGAAGAAGTGGATGAGGCAATAAATAGGTTAAAAAGAAACAAGGCGACGGGACAAGATGGGATGGAGAACGAAGCGATGAAGTTTGGAGGAGAAGGGATTAGGGATGAGATGTGGAAGATCTGCAACAAGGTATGGAAAGGGGAAGGTTGGCCGGAAGAGTGGACGACGGGACTGGTGGTACCGCTTGTCAAGAAAGGGGAAGGAAAGAAGGTAGATGAATACAGAGGGATCACTCTCATGTCAGTCGGCTATAAAATATATGCAGAAATCTTAAGAACTAAGTTGGAGAGTCAGGTAGAACAAAAAGAAGGTATCCCACATAATCAGACGGGATTTAGAAAAGGAATGGGAACTATAGACAACATCTACGTACTTAACTATTTAGTTAACAGAAATTTGAGGAGAAAGAAAGGGAGACTAGTCGCTTTGTTCGTAGATTTCAAAGCAGCGTTTGACTCAGTGAATAAAAAAGTACTATGGCAGGCAATGAAAGAGAGGGGTGTAAAGGAAAAGTTAGTGGAGAGGATAAAGGAAATTTTTACTGAAACCAGGATTAGGGTGAAAATAGGAAAGAAAAAAGGGCAGGTTTTCTAGACAACCCCAGGTCTAAGGCAAGGGTGCCCTTTGAGTCCGTTACTATTTAGTATCCTATTGGCAGACTTAGAGGAGAAGCTAAAGGAGAAAGGGAAAGGAGGAACGGTTTTGGGTAATAGCAAACTATACTCTCTAAGTCTAGCATACGCGGACGATGTAGTTCTATTAGCAGATGATGAGAAGGGGATGAACCTAATGATGAGAATCTTCGAAGAGTATGTGGGAACAAAAGAGCTGACGCTGAACGTAGATAAGACAAAGGTGATGTGTTTCAGAAATAGAAAGAGCAAAATAAATTACGTTTGGAAGATGAACGGACAAAAAGTGGAAATTGTGGAGGAGTTATGTTACATAGGTTTTTGGTTTGAGGCAGAAGGGGGAAATGAGCTGTAGGTGAGGAAAAGAATTGAATGTGCGAGTAAAGTAATGGGCCAAGTGTGGGGTATAGGAATGAAAAGGTTCAAAAATGATTGGAGAATGAGGGTCTTGTTGTTTGATGCGTTGGTGTGGGTGGTGTTGTGTTATGGTGTGGAGATCTGCGGATGGAAAGAACATAGGAAAGTAGAGAGCATGCATGAGCGATTCCTGAGGTGGGTAATGGGGGTTAGCTGGAATTGCCCAGGATATATGTTAAAAGAAGAGTTAGGAAGAGAAAATATGGTTACTAGACAAATTAAGAGAGCATGGAGGTTTGAAGAGAAGCTCAAAAGGGGAGAGGGATGTAAAATTGCACAAGCATGTTTCGGCGAAATTCGGAACAATGAAGCGAGAGGTAATGTGGGAAATTCAAAATAGGAGGAAGAAAGGAGAAAAATGAGAAGGGTGTGTAATATTCGAGAAGGGGTTATGGAGTGGCAGGACATAGAGTTAGAGCTATTAGTTAAACAAGGAGAAGAGAGATGGACAAAAGATTCGGGGTACAATAGATGGTATATGATGGTCAAAGGGTTGATGGAACCAGAATATCTGCAAAAAAATAAAAAAGGAAGAAAAATGGAGTAGGGTTGTACGGTTCAGAATGGGAGAAGGAGTGAGAGCATGCAGATATTGGATGAATGAAGAGGAGAATTTATGCAGAGTATGTGGATACGAAATGGAGTCATGGGCACATGTATTAGAGAGATGTACAGGAGAGGAAGAGGGACAGTTGAGTGTGGATGAGTGTGTAAGATGGATCTTGGATGGTAGTGGACAGGGAGTGATGTGGATGAAGAAATTGGATGAAGTAAGGGAAAGCAAGGGAATAGGGCAGAGCCAAACGGATGATCCTGAAAAGGGACAGTAAAAAACGAAAATTGTTTTCAATATCGTGGAAAATGCATTTTTGTATGGTAAGAGGAAACGGAAGCCCTGGAAGCTCGCTCATTTTAGCAATTAATATCACTACTGTTACTATTGTTTATCCTGCGTAATGCGA
This sequence comes from Belonocnema kinseyi, assembly GCF_010883055.1. Classification (NCBI taxonomy): domain Eukaryota; kingdom Metazoa; phylum Arthropoda; class Insecta; order Hymenoptera; family Cynipidae; genus Belonocnema; species Belonocnema kinseyi. The sequence goes on along the minus strand of NC_046663.1, from coordinate 97,814,274 downwards.
AAGAGTAGAATATAAGTAGTAGTTAAGTTAGACTAAGGATAGAATTGTAAATATATGTACAGGGAGCGGAGGCCCTAAAACCCGTAAAAGGGAGAGATTAAATACATACATACATACTTGGTTAAAAAATTATATTTTTTTGATTGAAAGTTAACTTCTTGGTTGAAAATTCACCTGTTCAGGTTCAAAACGCAACAGGTAGAAAATAAATCTTTTTTGTGGAAAATTCGTATATTTGAATGAGAATTCAACTACAGTGAAACTCTTCTATAGCGCCAATTTTGAGGCTGACGATGGGTGGGAACTAACTGATTATAGCCCGCTTCGCTTTTGTTTATTCATGCTTGAGTGCTTGCCTGAGTGACAGCCGCATATCCCGCGCACCCCGCGCAGCTTCTGTTACAACAACATGCGGCGCGGTCTCAAATCTCGGAAGGGAGGGTTATTGAAGAGTTTCACTGTATTTTGATAAAAATTCGTATGTTTTCGTTGAATTCCAGTGGTTGAAAATTCTTTTATTTTTTTAGTGTAAACTATTTTTTTTAACTGAAAATTAAACTATTAAATTTTTGTTGATAACTAATTTCGTTTTTGGTTGAAATTTAAACTATTTGAATTAAAAGCCATGCATTTTGTTACAAATTCGTCTTTTGCTACAAAAATTAATTTTCTTGGTTAAAAAATGATTTTCTAGACTTAAAATTCAGTTCTTTGGTTCGAAATTCAACAAATGTATTAAAGTCATATTTTTCTATCGATAATTTGGTCCTTTTAGATTGAAAATGAAACTGTTTCTGGTTGAATTTGAATAAAACACTTTTGGCTTGAAAATCCAGCCATTTGATTGAAAATTCATCTCGTTAGATTGAGAATTCAATAATTGGTTTAAAAATTCAATTATTGTGTCAAAATTTTAATTATTTTTTTTTTTAAATGTAATTATTTTCTTGCTAAATAAACTATGCTGTCAAAGCAATCTTTGTTGGACGGCCCCTAAAAGGTAATTATTGCGTGCTTGTTTAATTGAAACGTGGCTGGAGAAAGTTGGGTATAATTTTAGAATTTAGTTTAAAGCCGCACTGGTCGCCCAATTGAGATAAATTATTAGCGGGAGAATGACACGTGACCAGTACTCCTTTTTCGCGAGAGTCAAGCACAGGAGGTTTACCCTCGGAAAAACTTTAATTACTGGAGGTGAAACGCTTCCGGCGTGCCGAGCGCGATTTAATGTCCATGCATTTAAGCTTGCCGCGTATTTATTATTTTTCTCTCCTCGCCTTGTTTTAAATCCACGGCAGTCAGAATTTAGTTTAAAAAACCTATAAATTACAAATTCATGAAAAAGAGTGTTCTCCATGTTTAAACTAAGACAGTAGGCGTCACAGAAAAATCAGGTATCTTGTGAGGTAAGTAACCATCCACGACGATCGTCTTTGCGGTTGTAGGTGAGAAGAGTGAAACAAAAAATTTCAATTACCCGGAAAATTGGTGTTGGTGAGTCCTGGGAAGCGAGGAAAGAGGGATAATAAAAAAACCCTGGAGACGTAGGTATGTAAGGAACGTACACGTTTTACGAATCGGCGCGCAGGTGCGAGAGGAAACGCGAAATAAATCTCGTCGCCGAGTGAAAGAATGCCGCTGCGGCAGAAACGCTCGAGGATTATTACAGCTTTTCTTTTTTCCCACGATTCTTCGTCCCTTTTTGGTGTCTCATGTTTTACTCATCTCTCTCCTTTTAAATTGTTTGTTCTTTACTTTGTCTCTTTTTTTAAATTCGTCTCCCTATGATGACAGAATTTCACCCGATCTTACCATCTTCTCTTTGTCACTATTGAGTTAATCGTTAGAAAACTACATCTTCAAATTCTTTTTTTGCAAATTTTTTTCTGAGAAATGGGCATCAATGAAGAAAAGTGATGAAGGGATGAATGAGAATATTACTTGGATTCTGAAGCAAAAAATTAAATACAAGGTAAGAAAAATGTTAATGACCTCCGCTGAGAAAAAGTATGATAGATCGGGACAGGGATATAGTAGAGTCTCGAGTGAAGGTAAAATTAAATCTAATTCCTATATTTTATTATACAAAAAAATTTTTACAGAACAAATATTTTCCGCTATGAAAGACATTTTTCGAGCTCATATTTATTTACTTGATTCCAAATCCGAATGGATTTTTTCCTCTGAAAGTAGACCACACTGTTTTCGCTATAACCTGAAACTCGGCAACAATGGTAAGAAACAAAAAAAAAGAAGCACTCACTGCCGCGATAAACTCGTCCGCTAGACTAGTCGGCAGATTGGAAAATTGTTTTTCTCTGCGTTGCTGTATTAGGGGATCTCTGTTCTACGGTGGCTGAGTAAAAATAAAGTCTGCCTTTTGCGTTCAATTTTAGAGTATATATGTAAGAAACGGGATAAAGTAATATCCAGGCAAGAAAGTGTTAAACCTAAGACTTGATTTCGAAAAGCATAAAGTGTGCTTCCTACATACTTTTTTTCACCCTTGAGAAGAAAAGAGTGCTTCATCTTATCCGAAGGATCTTCGATATATCGTAATGGTTTCAATAAGCTCCGTCCGCAGATTAAAAGAATGAAAAACTGCAACATCTTCCTTGAGCAGACTTTTCTTATTGGAAGCGATTCTTATTATATATGGGAAATACTGTCTAATATTTTATGGATAAAATAAAAATATATCTTGAAGTGCATACAATTTTACAAGAGCTGCGGTTTTTAAAGTAATTAATAAACATTTTTTAGTTGATCTGTACAAACTAAATTACTATTTTAATAAATTAGATGAACTTTTTGAATTCATGTGTCGAATTTCCGTTTGGTGCACGAAGAGAGTGGAAGCGTTTGATGAAGTTTCAATGGAAGTACCACTGGGTACAGCTCTTAAAGTCAATACTACTCGCAAATGAAGTACACAGTAAAGCTTCTGGGCGCTGTAATGGCTTTATGAAGCAGCTTAGAGTTTCGTGTATGGACAACGGGGATGTTTCTGGACTTTGAATTATATTAATTCTTTTTTTAAATTTATTTAAGAAATTTTTCTTTTAAATATTGTCAATTGTTTTTTGAAACACTGACTTATTTAAACTTATTAGGATAAAAGTACATTAGACATAGACATTATAATTTTTAAACACTTTACCTCTGCAAAATTGTCAAAAGCTCTTGTTTTTCTAACAATAAAAAATAGCTTTTTGTAATAGCCGCATGGAAGTCGTGATATTCAGTGCTTTGAAAGAAAGACGAAAATGCTGATTTTCATCCCAGTAAAAAAAAAGTCGCATTGGGTCCCTGGTTGATATCCCACTAAAGCACTGGGTGTGAGACATAAATACTGAGGTAACAACATTCCTTTAAAAAGTTTAAAAGTTCAAATAGGAATAAAAGTGCTATTGAAATAAGAATAAAGTACCAAAAAAGTTCAAAATACGTCCCATTTCACTAGGACTTTTTTCGGACAAAATTACCGAAAAAAATCCCACTTAGTTTTCTCTACATTTTTTTAAGTCCTGCATTATTTTTGTGGGAAACGCACAGGAAAAGTTCTATTTTATTTTATTTGTTTGAGCACGACCTTTTTGAAACAAAATCTCTTTTCAAATAATTTTTTTCTTAAAAAGATCTGCCAGAAAAAAAATTAAGTGAGACGGGACACATTTTCAATTTCTTAGTTTTCAGCAGTACTTTTTAGGACATACATCCCATCAGCACTTATAAAAATTTCGAAAAAAATAAGAGGGAACTTATCTAGTATTTGTGTCTTAAAAAAGTCATGCTGAAAGAAACAAAAAGTGAAGTGGGACTTTTCCGCAACTTTTGTCCGAAAAAAGTGCTAGCAAAACGAAATATATTTTGATTTTTGCGGTACTTTTGTCGTAAAGAAAATTTCTGCCAAAAATTAAATAAGTAAGACATCTACGGTACTTTTGTTCTACAAAAGTTCTAGTGAAACGAGACCTATTTTGAATGATTTGATTTCCTTATTTCCATCTAATATTTTTTCTTCTTTAGAAGATGTCGAATTAAAAAAAGAGCACATCTTCCTTGAAACTTTTTTTTATATTATGGGGTGCTTCACCTCCCCAAACCTTCCCATTTCTAATTACCTTCTCAAAATCTAATCTCCATAACTGATTTCTGTATTCGCGATTTCCTTACACAACTGCTATAAAAAATATATAATTCTGAACTTTATTTTCTGAAATTTTCAGTTAATTTAAAAATATTGTTAAACCCCTCAAAACAGAATTAAAAAAATCTTAAATACCTGAATAAATAAAAACATTTGTTAGTATAATATTTTTTTTCGAAGCAATGCAAAAGTGATCTTTTCCTGGCTTCACTTCATTTTTCTCAGTATTAAATTTCTAAATTCATTTCCACTCGAAAGGAAACGGTGATTTCAAGAGAATCATAGATGTAATCGTTTGTCCCTAGCGCGATAAAGTCGACATCTCACGACTTGTTCAAGAGACCTTTGGGTCGACCCTAAAACGATCTGATACATAATTCGCATACAGGAGATACGGACCATTTATCCTGCATCGATACTCGATCCCTCAAGGATCCGTGCCTTTGGAGTAGTTTGAGGGGTGGAAAAATGGAGTGGTTTGAGGAAGGATGGAGGGGGGTAGGCGAAATTGAGGTACGCTATAACGGTGGAACTCGCTCTTTCATCTCCTCAATTGACCCTTCTTGCTGGGATGCACACTTCTCAAACCCTCCTCGCTTCTTTTCTCGTCGGAGGGCCGATCTAAAATATTAATAGGAAGGCGCACGAATGAGGTGGAAATTCGATATCTCTCTCCGTCTTCTGCGCTATCTCGTGGCGTGGAATGAAAACATTCCCAGAAGAATAGTTGCAAAAAAAAATATTGATTCTATCTCATATGGACAAAATAAGATAGTAAAAAATAAACTGTTAGCAGTATTGGAGTATTGATTTAATAACTGAGCTTAAACTCGTTATCTCTTTCCCAAAGCAATTGAAATTGAATTGAGTGATGATATAAGATTCCATCTCAGTGTGTGTTGAGGTTATTTCATATTCACAATGGAATTAAGGA
>NC_046663.1:97801181-97809090 GCF_010883055.1 Belonocnema kinseyi | reverse complement strand
ATTTATCATTTTATGAAAAAGAATAAACCAAAAGCCTATCTTTTCTATGTTATACATATTTAATTAACGTTACACAATATCAGTATAAAATAATAGAAGAAATGAAACTGTAATTAATCTTTTATAATAGGATTTTAACAAATTAAATATTTTTTAGCAGAAAATTAAATTGAACTATTTTATTCCAAATGAGCTTTTTTTATTGATAATTAATTTACACCTGATATTGATGAATAGCATTTATTGCAATTTTGTAACTCACGTTGATGATTATCATACTCGTTAAACAATGAACTTTGCATTTTTAAACCTGAATTCTTATAAATCAATTTAACAAAATTTTTGCACGCGCATTATAATAATCAAGTTTCTTATAGGTAGAAAAACACAGGTAATAAGCTTGTTGCCACTTGGTAAACTCTCCCCTGAAAATCTTGGTCAAAGTTCCCCTTTAAAATCTTTCTTTAAAATTGAACTAATAATTATTATATTTCAAATTACATTAAAATTAGTGGAATTATTTATTAAAAATAACACTTTAAACCCATAAATACTAGGAAACTTATCATGTGGGGTGAAGGTGTTGTGAAAAATGTGGTTTATGGAGGTAAATGGAGGGAAAAGGTGTTATAACTGTTTTAGAGAAAAATAGTATTTTGACTTAAAACCTTAAGGATTTGGGACACATTTTTTTATTCCCTGACAATTCTTTATTTGTTGAAAATTCGTTTCTCTAGATGAAAATTAATAGTTTTAGTGGAAAACTCATCTCTTCGGTTGAAAAATGTACTATTTTTTTTAATTCTTTTTTTTCGGAAATAATTTAATGTTTTTTGCGAAAAAGTAACTTTTCTACGTTTGGTTTAAATTCGAATCTCTTATGGAAAATTAATCTTTATGATTGAAAATTCATATCCTTATTTTTACAATGCATCTCTTGGCAGCATCTGCATTCGTAGAAATATCAAATGTTACATTTCCTATCGAAAATCCATACTCGCAGGTTAAAAGTTCAACTACTTTGTTGAAAATTTACATACTTGTTCGAAAATTCAACTCTGGTTAAAAATGTAAATAGTTTGTTAAAATTCTTTTTTTTAAGATGTTCACCACTACGTTTTCATTGGGAATTCTTTTTTTTTAATGTAACTCTTTTTGTTAAGGATTAATCTTTTTTGATTGAAAATTTTGCCATTCAGTTTAAAATTTATATTTGTAGGTTTGCAAATTTAAGTATTTGGTTAAAAGTTAAACTATTCGGTTGTAAATACAAATCTTTCAATAAAAAGCCAAATTTTTAACAAAACCGTATACACTGAAAATGAAAAAGTTTAATTTTCAGTTTAAAAAATTAACGAATTTTCAACCAAATAGTTACATTTTCATCCAAACACCTAGCATTTTAACAAAATAGTTCAACTTTTGAATAAGTAGATAAATTTTCAACCTAAAAATAAAAAATATGATTATTTCAAAACAAGAACAGCTGAATTGAACCAAAAACTGCATTTCCAGAAAATTTTAAACTAAAATAATGAATCTTCAACCACAAAAGTAAATTTTTAAAAGGTCTTTTAACCTTAAAACAATTAGAGAAATGTTCAACAAAAAATATTAATTTTCAACCAAAGAAAGAAAGAATTTTGAACAAAAGAATTAAATTTTCAACTAAAATGATGAATCTTTAGCACAAAAATATCCATTTTCATTCAATTAGTTTAACACATAATCAAGTAGTCGAATGCAAACAATTTTCAGTCAAGACAGAAAAAAAAATAAACTAAATTGTTGAATATTTTCAATAAAAAATTTCAAAAAACTGTTGCCTTATAGTTTAAAAATCAAGTAATTGGTTGAAAATTCGTCTTTTTTGGAAAACATTAATCTTATTGGTTAAAAATTAATCTTTTGAACATAGAATTTATTTTACAACGAAAAAAAAGTTCTCTTAAAATTTAATCTAAAGACAACATAATTCCTTTCCTGATGGATTCAGCGACTCGAAGTGCAGAACCTACCTAATGTTAAATGGATTCGATCTCTTTTGAAATAATTTTCATAACACTGTTTTCTTTTGTTGTCGAAAATTAATTTTTTCAACAGAAAATTCAACTATGACATTCTTAGTAGAAAATGAAATTTTTATATTAAAGTGTGATCTTTTTTCGTTAAAAATCTAACTAATTGTTTAAAAATTTATGGTTTTTGTTAGAAATTCGTCTTTTTTAGTAGAAAATTAATCTTCTTGTTTGAAAATTCATCTTGCTGATTGAGGATTCAACAATTTTTCGAACAATTCTAATTTTTTCAAAATTAATTTATTGAAGTGAAAATTTAACTTTCCATTTTTGGTAAAAAAATTTATTGATATTTTTAATTACAATCTGTTTTGGTAGAGAACTCAGATATTTTCTTTTAATTACACTTCTTTAAAAATGATATTTTTTACATAAAAATCATATATTTGTTTGAAACTTTCTAGATTTTGTAGAAAACTCGTAATTTTTGGTAGAAAAGTAATATTCTTGGTTAAAATTAATATTTTTCATTAAGAATTCAGTTATTTTAAAAAATTCCTTTTCAGATTGTGAAAAACCAATTTCTTTAAAAGAAATTTCGGTTCTACTATTTTTGTTGAAAATTGATATTTTAAATTGATAATTGACCTTTTTTACTTAATAATTCAATTTTTTTTAATTTTTCTGTTTTGGTAGAAAATTAATCCTTTTGGTTTAAAGTCGATCTTTTTTCGTTAATGATTGAACTATTTGGAAACAAATTCATCTGTTTTTATACAGTTTTTGGAAATTCAGAATTTTGTTGAAAATTCGTAATTCTTGGTAGAAAAATAAACTTCCTAATTGAAATTTCATCTTTTTTCGAGGATTCTATTATTTTGTTAAAAATTCCTTTCTCTGCGAAAAATTAATTTATTTAAGAGAAAATTCGATTATACCATTTTTGATAGGAAAATGATATGAAAAAAAATGGATCCTTTTTTGTTAATTTTTTTTAAGCCGTCCTTTTCAAGTAGGAAATTAATCTTCGAGGTTGGAAATTCATCTTTTTCATTGAAGGTTCAATTTTTTTTTTAAATTCCTTCATAGTTAGTTAAAAATTAATTTATGTAAGATAAAATTCGATTATACCATTTATGCTAGAGAATTGAGATTTAAAAGTAAAAATTGATTTTTTTTTAGTTGAAAATTCAATCCCACTTTCGGTGAACCATTAAAATTTCGAATTAAAAATTGATATTTTTGTGTTGAAAATTCAATTATTTGTTTCAAACCTAGTCTTTTTCATATAAAATTAATCTTCTTGGTTGAAAACGTATCCGTTTGTTTGAAAGTTCAACTGTGTAATATCAAATTCATCTATTTTGATAAATTTCAACTAATTTGTTAAAATCTTATCTTGTTTATTGATGATTCAACTATTTTCTTGATTTTGTTTGTTTGTTAAAAGTTAATGTCTTTAAGGAAAATGTTAATTATATCATTGTTCGTTGAAAACTGATAAATTTTTGTAGAGACTCAATTTTATCGGTAAAAATGAATCTGTTTTTTATTATTTTTAACATAGATGTCCAAATTCGATTTTTTGCTGTCTTATATAGGAAAAAAACGTCTTGCATAATTTACTATAAAAAATTTTCATCGCTAACGATTCTGATAAATAATGTATAGAACCTGCTTAATTTTAAGTGAATTCTATTTTGTTCTAAATACTTTTTATAATATTTTTCTTGGATTGAAAATTAATTTAGTTGAAAACAATTTAAATCTGTATAAAGTCTCTTACAATTTATAATAATAATTTTCGTACAGACAGATTATTTAAAAAATAACAAAAAAGGAGTAAAATAATAAAAAATTTAATATAATTACATATACGTTACTGAAAAAATAATTTGTAAAAAACTTTCGCGATTGAAAATTGTTTCATTTTATAAAAAATTGATGACAAAACTTTTTCGACTACATTGGTATTATTTTCTCATCAATGGTACTACTTTAAAATAAAATAATGTTTTAAGATTACTGCAAGATTTATCAATAGTTCTTAATAAGATTAAACGAAATTAAAATTTAAGAATAAGTCATTTTCATTTTTTATTAGTTCACAACTAAGCTATTAATAAAAAAAATGATGCTTTCAATTATAAAACTGCGTACCTACAAGATTTTGTGTACTTTTCACAGATTTAATAAAACCCACTGATGAAGGCCACCAATGTGTGCCGAAACGTTTGAAACAACTTAATTAGTTTCAATTCACCTGACCCTAAAGCCAACAGCTTGCATCAACAATGTCTAAAAAATTCCGTTATTTATTTTTAAAAATTTCTTTAATAGAAAATTAATCTTTGTGATTGAAAATTCATTTTTTTTAAACTTCTACTATTTGGTGTGAATTTCATCTGTTTTAGTTAAAATTTGAAATAATCTGTAGAAAATTTCGTTTTTTTTTAAATGAAATATTAACTTTTCTAAACTAAAAACTGCATTATTCTATTTTTGTTTGAAATTTAACATTTTTTATTGAACCTTCATTTTTTTAGTTAAAAATGGAATTATTTGTTTGAAAATTTATGTATTTTGTTGAAAATTTGTGTTGTTTGTTAGAAATATAAAACTTCTTCCTTTAAAATTCATATTTTTGATTGCGAACTTAACTATTTTGTTGATGGTTCCTTTATAGTTAGTCAAAAATTAATGTATGCAAGCTAAAATTGGATTATACCATTTTTGGTAGAGAATTGATATTTGAAGTTAAACATTGATCTTTTGTAGTTGAAAATTCAACTATTTGTTTGAAAAAGCACATATTTCGATGAATATTCGTTATTTTGGTAGGAAATTAGTCTTCTTGTTTGAAAATTCATCTTTGTGATTAAGAACAAAACTATTAAGTTGCACATTCCGTTTTTTTTTGTTAAGAATTAAATTCTCTAACTGAAAATTTAACTATCCCACTTTTGGTGGAACACCTAAATTTGGAATTAAAAATTGATATTTTTAGGTTCTTGGTTGAAAATACATGTGTGTGCTTGAAAGTTCAACTATGTATCATCAAATGCATCTATTTTAGTAAAATTTCAATTAATTTGTTGAAATTTAATTGTTTGTTGTTAAATATTAATTCTTTTAATTAAAAAGGAATTATACTATTTCTGGTTTTATATATTAATATTTTTAATTAAAAATTAATTTTTTCATTTGAAAATTCGTCTTTTTGGTAGAAAATAATTTTTCTTTGTTAAAATCTTATCTTGTTTATTGAGGATTCAACTATTTTCTTGTTTTTTGTTTGTTTGTTAAAAATTAATGTATTTAAGGGAAATTTTAATTATATCATTGTTGGTTGAAAACGAATTTTTTTTGTAGAGAATTAATGTTATGGGTAAAAAATTAATCTGTTTTTTATTATTCTTAACATAGATGCCCAAATTCGATTTTTTTGGTCTTAAACCGGAAAAAAACTTCTTGCATAATTTATCATACAAAAATGTTCATTTTATTTTAAGCAATTTTTATAATATTGTTCTTGCATTGAAAATTAATTTAGTTGAAAATTATATTATTCCTTAAAAAAGCTTTTTTTTTAATAGAAGATTAATCTTTGTGATTGAAAATTCATCTTTCTTGTTAAGACTTTTACTATTTGGTGTCATGTTCATCTGCTTTAATTAAAATTTTCAATAACCTGTAGAAAATTTCATTTTTTTATTGAATATTAACTTTTATAAACTAAAAACTGAATTATTCTATTTTTGTTTCAAATTTGATATTTTTTATTGAAACTTAATGTTTTTAGTTAAAAATTATCTTTTGGGTGAAGAATTAATCTGTTTTTTATTATTCTTAACATAAATGTACTAATTCCATTTTTTGTCTTATGTTAGAAGAAACGTCTTGCATAATTTAATAGAAAAAATGTTAACTGCTAAGAGATTTTGCTAATATATAATATGTAGAACCTGCCTGATTTTAAGTGAATTCTATCTTATTTTAAATACTTTTTATATTATTGTACTTGAATTGAAAATTAATGTAGTTCAAAATTATATTATTTGTTAAAAAAGATTTTTTTAAATAGAAAATTAATCTTGTGATTGAAAATTTTTTTTGTTAAAAATTTTAATATTTTGTGTCAAATTCGCCTGTTTTGGTTAAATTTTTAAATAACCTGTAGAAAATATATTTTTTTATTGAATATTAACTTTTGTATACTAAAAACTGCATTATTCTATTTTTCTTTAAAATTTGATCGTTTTTATTGAAACTTCATCTTATTTAGTTAAAAATGGAATAATTTGTTTGAAAATTCCCGTATTTTGTATAAATTTAAAGTTAGTGTAACATTGGTGTATTTTTAATTATAAATTCATGTTTTAGTTATCATTTGCATTCAATATAAACATTAACATTAAGTATTATTCCTGTAAAGAATGGAATTTGTTGTAAAATTTCATTACTGATAAAAAAATGCGGTAGTAACTTCATAAGATTTTGAGTATAATATTACATTTTGCAATCAAAAAGCGAACTGCTGCTCGCAGTTAAAAAATGTATCAAAAAGACATAAGATAAATACATAAAAAGCTATTTTTTATTTTAATCCTGATTAAAATAGTTTCTGTTTTTTCACCAAAAATTTTACAAATTTGAATGAAATTTTTGTGAAAGTTTTACAAAAAATTTCACTAATTTTCAATGTATTTTAAACACGGAGTATTTTTTCGTATTAAGAAAAATGAGTGAAAGCTTAACTTTCGCAAAGTTTTCGTAGTACATTTTCGTAACTTTTCATAGGAAAAAATAATATCTTATAGATTTTTTTATATATTCGGATTATTTACATTAAAGTGGCAAAAATCATCTAATTTTGCGACCTGTAGGTCGCTCTTGTATTCTAAAATTAATTCCTAACCTCAAAATCTCTTGAAGTTGTTATCGCATTTTACACCAGCAATGGACTTTCATAACAAAAATTAGTACAAATTCAATGCTTCACAGGAATATTACTTAATGTTAATGTTTATATTAATAACAAATAATAACTTAAACATCAACTCATAATTATAGATATACTGACCGTACAGATAGAAATCTCAGAGTATATGCTAAAGATTCTCAAGGCTCTGAGAAGCTCGGAGAAATTCTCCGCAGGCACTCAGGTAGATATATTTAATGGTCCAGATAGCTCGTTCAAATGCTTTGAAGGCTTTAAAATGTCCTTTCCGAAATTGAAATAAAAATATGATCATAAATAACAAGCAGAGAGGCTTAAATTGAAATAAGAATTCAATCATAAGTAACAAGCTGAGGTCCTGTATTGCGGCGGTACGGGTGGCAAGGTGGTGGTAAAGCAGAAGTGTTGATTCGTATAATCGACCTTGAATTTTCATTCGATTATTATTCTCATCAGTGATCCATAAATACTTGCGCATGCTTGAACTGTGCGTCGCTCATTGGTACTAGTTCGCGTACGTATTTAAAAATCAAGTACAGACGCGCACCGTAGCCAATAAACGTCACTAAAATCCAAGCAATTAACTTCAAAAAGCACGTGTAACATTCCATTAATGTCTAACTCACGGATGCCTCTGTCCAAAGATATTTTTGCTCTGTCGCACGCGTGCAGCTATCAAATAACGAGCAATCGTGACATTTTTTTCGATATTTTCCAATGCTGTCTAACCCACTGACGCCTCGTGTCGCACGCATATAGCAATGAAATCGAGTATTGTGACAATCGAAATCGACAATATCGTTTAGAGATTTTATGTTATATTATATATTATTTTATATATATACAGTCTGTCAAGTTAAAGCGTGGGTGGCTTTACTCGCAGTCGGTAAGGTGTATCGACATGATTTTGGTGTCAAAATATTAAGAAGAG
>NC_046663.1:97789582-97801081 GCF_010883055.1 Belonocnema kinseyi | reverse complement strand
ATATAGATGACACAGGCCGACAAAAACTAACTTTTTTGTACATCCAATGCTTCGTACATCCTTAACATCTTTTAAAATACTTTGGGGTCTCCAGAAATGTACTTTAACCCTTTGTAATCTTTTGAAACCACTTTCAACCTTTAAAAGTTTTGTAATCTTTAGAAAATCTGTGAAATCCATTAAAATGTTTTATATTTACATGCAATTCTTTAAGAAGTACTCTGAAATGCCTTTAAATATTTTCAATTACGAAATAATTAACGGCAATGAATCATTTTGTTATTAAATAGATTGAGGTTTTATTCTTTTATCAAATTAGAAAATATAAGATTTGTATTTGCAAGAAAAATGATACATGTATATCAAATTTTTAATACAAACAGTTGAATTTATTAATTTTCTATCCGAAAAATTAATTTTTAACTAAAATAATAAACAGCCACTAAACATCTTATTCTCTCTATAAAATACATATAATTTAAATAGAGAAATTAACTTCCATAAGTTCGGCATTTGGGCTTAATAAAATCCATTTTGCAACTAATTTAGCTTTGGGGATGAATAAAAGGCACTAATCATTCATAATGCGGTGATAAAGATAATTTTTAATTAACGAGCTTGCTACTTGCTCACTACTTTTAAACGTAGTAATCAACCATTTACGAGTGTTGCATAATGAGGTCTCGTGTCATAATATAAGCGATCACTTCTCTCCCGTTAGTGTCCACATTTAAGTCGAGTTATATAACCTCGTTCTGAATCAGAATATTCGACAGCCTATCATGGGGGACAAGGAGTCTGCAGTTATCTTTTTGGAACGCCTTGTTCCAGAATGGGACGAGGACTATCGTGTCATTTAACGCTACGATAGGATTGTTGTCATTGTAATAGGCATGTAAATGGCATACGTATTGAGAGCAACGTGAAACAGTCACAGTGCTCCATCCATCCTATTCAGCACACCGAACAAAGAGTGTGTGTCGTAAAGAAAGCAATTATTTATTTCTATGTTCCAAACTGGGCTAACAAAATAAAGCTAAAGGTCTTTAAAATAATGTTCTATAATAAAGTAAAAGATTACATACGAAAATCTTTGGGGATCATAATATAATATTCTATGTTCTTTTCTTAGTTCTTATTCTAACTCTCTGTGGGGTGAGTTTGGGGTAACCGGAACGCACGAACTCGAAACCGATTGAGCCTGATAACCTATCGAACTCGAAGCAAAGCTCGTAAAGTGTGTTATCTATTAGCCTGTCTGTGATAAATGACTCACTTCCTTCCCCAAGAACTTTCCACGCAAACCATCTGGAATGTAATTGCGTCTTTGATGGGTCTACACTCTACACTCTCTACAGACATCTAAAGAGATCTACTAAATTAGAGTATAATTTGCCTCTACAAGGAAAGATTTTTGCTGGAATTATGTGCGTCAGTATAGGAATATCTTTTTATGACTTCTACTTTTTCTCGTATCAGATATTCCGGAACAACTGACACTATGACAAAACAGAATCACCCTCAGAAGCTTAATGTTACCCTCTGAAATATAATATTAGTACAGAGTATAAGTTTATTTTTCACCACTGTGATAAGAGGTTAAGACGTATTGACATTCTCATAAAAAAGCGATTACCTCAAGTGTTACGTGTCGTCATCTTTAATAAATTTGGTGGTAATCGTTTAGCCAAAAAAGAGCTTAACTTGATGTAGGGTTTTCCTTATTGTGATTAGAAATAATTAGTTTCTTTTACTTAGTTATTTAACCATCACTGATGATGAGGTCATCATCAGTGATGACCTAATCATCATCATCAGTGATCACCTAATCATACATTGAAAGGATTATAATTATTTATTATTTATGATTATTATTATTACTATTATCCTAACCAAAATAAGAATACATATTTTCTTTTAAATATAAGCTTCATTTCCCCCCATAAAGTATTATTCTACAAGACGAGAAAAGCTTGCCTTTCTCAAAACTGTAGCAGTTCTTGGTTGTTTTCTTGAAAAGGTTCTCGGTGGGAGGAATTTTCTTAACACTGTTTGAGAAAAGAATTTCTTCTTCTTTCACGTCTGCCTCCTTTTCTCCTGTACCTTCTCTTTTACCGTGGACTTTGTCTTTCCACACGAGGAATTTCTCACCTCACGCAGGCAAAAGAGACGAAAGAGAGACACTTTTCTCGGATGTTCCCATGAGGGTAGGAGATCGGATTCGAAGCGTCGACTTTTCCGTTTACAAAAGGGAGATCACGATAAAAAGGAAGCCACGAAGGAAGAAGGGACGTTGGTGACTGGTAAACCTAGAGTTACCGGAGGCTGACGTGACGACCCTTAAAAGCTGCAGTTTGTCTAAGCGGCTCGCGAAGGAGAACGAAGTGGATATTTATCATTCCGACAGATAATAGCTATCTTAGAAGCTTTTTAATTCGGACATCCTCATATCACTTTTATATCTTCATAGAATTATACAACACAATTTTGAAGTCAAAGGTCGTGACAACTCCCTCCTTAATTTGAACATACGAAAGACAGAATTTACAGCCCAAAGATTATCTCAAAACAGGGGAAATATTGACTTCAATACGAAATGCTTTAAATTCTTAAAATGTCTAATCGAAATTTGATGATTTTATCAAACGTACAATTCACTGTAATTTTAATTTTAATTCATAATCAAATACATTCGATACTTACGGTGGAAGATTTTGTATTTGTGACTGTCAGGATGTAAGCAGTTGACATTTGCGTACAAAGTTAAACACACGTATCATCTACACACTATGAACATGGTGAATTTTGGAGGAGTGGGGTGCCCGCATGTGTTCTCACTATTGAGGGTGGACAGTCGAATTTAACTAGAAAATACACAAACTTTCAACCAACTAAATAAATTTTAAAAAAAATCTTCAACGAAAAAAACGAATATTCAACAAGATAGTTAAATTTCCAACCAAAGAGGAGATTTTAAGCCAAAAATGTTTGTCTACAGAACAGATCAATTTTTAACGCAAAAATATTAATTTTTAAGTATAAAAGTTTATTTAAAAAAAAATTTGAATTTTCTACAAAAATAATTAAATTTTCAACCAAAAAGACTAATCTTTAACCAAAACAATGAGTTAAATTATAATTTAACTCATTATAACTCAATTGATCTTTTTACTGATATTTTATCCAAAGAAGATTTTGACATTATATGAAAAAGAGTTAAATTGGACAAAAACCATAAATTTTTGTCTTAAAACTGAAGAGGATTGTTATGTAAAACGATTGACCTTTAAAAATAAAAAGAGGAAATTTCATTAAAAAGAGTTAATTTCTAACTAAACAATAAAAATTTTTACCCAGAAAGACCATTTTTTCAGAAAAAAATTTCGTAAAAAATATTCATTTTTGAACAATAAGGATGAGGTTTTAATAAAGAAAGCTCAATTTTCTACCCAAAAAGATTAGTTTTCAATAAAGAATGATGAAGTTTCTATCGAAAAACGACGAATGTTCAGCAAATCAAACTTCTGCACAAAATAGTTTTTCAACTAAATAGTAGAATTTTAAACGAAAAGAGATGTTTTTAAAGATTTTTTTTTCTAACTTACTAGACGAGACAGTAAAACAGGCCCACTATCTTGCGGACGTTCTTTAAATTTTGGATCTTGGTCAACTCTACAAAAAAGATTCAACTTCATCTGAAAACAGATGCATTTTCTATCAAACACTGAAAAACTATATCCCATGAATTGCAATATATACCGTAATTCCTGCGCTATATATCGTAATTATCACATTATAATAGCGCAAAATCGTGATATCGTACATTGCAAGTTTTTACATTGTATACCGCATAATTGTACAATCTATAACGTAAGAATTTAGGTTTATTACGCTATCACATTCTATTTCTTCTTTTGTGAACTCGCGAGGGTTCGAGTAGTAAACAAGCGATCACAGATAAAATTAAAGAAAAGGTTTATATCGATTACAGGTAAAAGATTCACCGAAACAAAAATTAACCTTGCCAGATAAACTTTTCATGAATCGAAGATAATTTCAGATTTTTAACTTTGCCTGGATAATCTTTCGCCTTATAATCGCTCTATTTTTATTTGAGGTGTAGCGACAATTACGACGCCAATGCTATCCAGCGTCGTTTAAGCTTATTAAATTTGAGAGAAATGGGGATTCCCATCTGTCAGTTGCTTTTTGCGCTCTTGCTAAATGGTATAAATAAGTTCTAATTTGTCTATAATAGTGTCATTATTATTTCGGAGGAGATATATCAGTAAGAACAAATTTTTTGCGTGTTAGGGACCGTCCATATATTACGTAAGACGTTTTTCTGTTCTTTGAATAAAGACGAAAATAACATTTTTATCAAGTTGAAAAGGACACAGCGACATAAACAAAAGAAAAACGCCTTACGTAATATATAGACGATCCCTTATCTGCTGCTGATTCTACATGTTTTACCGAAATTCCCTCACTTCAGCGTGAAGCAGCAGACGAGATCAAACTTATTCTCGTAAACTCGGTGAAACTTTCGCCGAATATGTTTAATTTTTACCCGTTGTAAGTCTTACCTGCAGCAAAATTTAACTTTTTTCTGTGATTGTTTTAAATCTGGTGTCCCGATTTATAGATGGAATTCACTCATACTTTTTCTTTTTCTCATTAGTGTTAAGAACGCCGTAGCAGACAACACCAACAACATTTAACTCCGTTTTTTACATTCTCATCAGAGAAGGTATTAGATTTGTGTAAAATTTGCCCACCCCCCTCCCAGTTTTTGTCAAATGTCTATGTTTCGAGACCCCCTGAATCCGAAAAACAGGTTTTTACGAATGTGTCTGTCTGTATGTATGTATGTAGGTGTTTCCGTATGTCTGTCTGTGAACACAATAACTTTTGGAAAAAAATCTATTAGATTGGCCTTTGGTACACTTGTTTAGTGTCATAAACTGAGGGTCAAGTTTGTTAGCCAGTTATTTTTTATATAAAATTCAAAAATAAGAGAGCATTTTGAATATTTTTGAGACCACTTTTTTCAAAATTCAAGAATTTTCTGTACGGATGTTTATAGTATTCAATAAGTTGAACAATTTACCCTGATGACTTTATTCATAAAACCAAAAATTACTAGAGATAAAGTATTTATAAAATACCAAAAACCACACGAAAATGAACCTTTTAAGCCAAATAACGGACGGTATGAAAAAAGGCAAGAGAAGAAAAGGTTTGATTTCTAAATGCCCTAGAAGATTATAATAACAACTTTTTGAATTTTCTTGAAAAATAAAAAATTCTAATTTTGACAGTATACAAAATAATGGAAAATCCAAAATTATATTTTTTCATGCAACAATTTCACAGTAGTTCAAAAATTTTCAAATATATAAATGCATTTTTCAAATAAATCTGTGTGTGTGTGTGCGAGGGCGCGCGACACCATGAGCCCACTCCTCTTTTGCCTAACATTATTGTCACTATCTCTAGCACTTCGCCATATCGACGGGTACTTATACACTTATAAACCTGCAGATCGAATGTACAAGGTGACTCATGTATTTTACATGGACGATCTTAAGATCTATGCTAAAAACAAAGAGCAAGTACATCTAGCTCTAGGGATTGTCGAACGATATACTAAGGAAATTGGAATGGAATTTGTGTTAGACAAATGCGCCAAGGTTTATTTGAAGCGAGGCAAACTGAATGGCATCCCTGAAGATCCTGAGCTCGTTGATAGAAGCTCTATACGCTTTCCTTAAGTCGCCCGGATTGAAGTCTGGTACGGAAGGATTCATTTTTGCATGCCAAGACTGTGTCATTTCTACCTTAACCATACCGTCGCCACATTTTGAGCCAAAACATTCCTGATGATAGCTGCAGGGCGTGCCATGCACGCCCCGAGCATTTAGCTCACATACTATCTAGTTGTCCAACTCACGCGGGAACGACCTACATTCAAAGGCACACTGCGGCACTAACAGTGCTTTATGACCATATCTTTCACTCTTACGGCATTAACCTTAATATCGCTCCTCTAAATGCTCCTAGGGAAATCGAGTCAATTGTCGAGAATGGGAAGTGCCGCATATACTGGAACTTTATATTCTCGACAATTGTTTCTGTTGCTCACTCGAGGCCTGACATGGCTCTTCTTGACTTCGAGAAGCAAACCATGTTCGCTATCGAATTTTCGGCACCAGCTGACAAAAACATCATAGCTAAGGAGAATGAAAAGAAAGAGAGGTATCGAGAACTTATAGGGGAGTTGCAACGATTGTACCCGGAATATCCTGTGAAACTAATCGTCCTTATCATCGGCGCTCTTGGAGGTGCTAAGCTTTCACTCGCTAATGGCCTAAAAAGCATCCCTGCGTATCAACAATATGCCAAAACACTTGCGGGAAAAATTCAGAAGGCGCTAGTCCTTAGATCGCTCCGTGTTCTTAGGATGCACGAGGCTTTTGCTGTCGTATTGATTCCATTACAGACTGTAACCACCTATCTCACAGTCGTGAGACGTGGTTGTGGCTGAAATTTTACCGCGATTTCGCTGGGAGCGAGTGCAATTTTCCAGATTAGCACCCGCTCCCGGCGAAATCCTGCGGTTGTCCTTATGACAAATTTTTAATTTTTTATATATATATATATATATAATTTAGAAGTTGAAACCGTAAGGCTGCTCAGTAGACCGTATGCGTAAAGTTTAAAACATAAAAAAACTATTAAAAATGAGCAAATCCAGTTTATGGAAAAACGATTAAAGTTGCAATATAATTTTTTGTTCCTTAAGGCCGAAGAAGGTTTAACAAAAGAGAATTCACATTTACAAAATTACTGTTGTCGATGCTTTCACCTTTAGTCTTAAAAAATCTATGCACAAAGATCGAGCGCGTAGCAAGAAATAAATACATTATCAAGCGCGAAGCGCGAGAACCAACAGTCGCGCGCCCTAGGCGCGCTGAAACTTGAGAGCGAAGCGTGCCGCGCACATAATGCGCTATGACCTGCTTGTACCTTATTATGTTGCGCTTTCTTGCAATATAGAGATTTTGCGATAGTATTGTGCGATATCTTTTTCTCCGTGTATAGTTGAATTTTCAAGCAAGAAATATTACTGATCCTTGAAAAAAGAAGAATGTCCAAAACAAGCAAAATACAGCTGAAATTTCGACGAAACAAGATGATTTTAACCAAATAGAACATGGCTCGATTGTTATGACAGTCAAATAAATTGGTAGCGATGTGGGTTGCAGGGACCATTCCGCTCAAGTCTCGTCACCACTTTGCGGACCCCTGCAGGCCGCCATACCTTATGCATACCTTCGTTCGGGACACCGTATATATTCTATGAGGCGGCGCAGCACGTCGCGCGGCGGCGGTTTTATGGCACCATACCAGTGAAATGCCCTCTTTATGGAGAAATGCACAACGCAGCGACAACGAAAGAGTTGGCTTACAACAGAGTCGTATACGCAAACGGTCTTCGAAAATCTAACCCCCCTCAACCCCAACCCCTTTTCCTTTTACTTATATATGTTGGATCTTCTTTGACAGGCTGCAAAACGTTTTCTCCTCAAAGTTTACATTCTTCTTTGGTCGATGAACTACATACCTGAGAACTTTCCTTGTCCCTGAATATTGCACCTCTAACCTTTCCGCGTCCTCAAATACGTTACATCTTCCAGAACACAGAAAAAACTGGGGGTAAAAAACGTTGCAGGTTACGACGAAGTGGGGCAACGGCCAACATGGTAACTTCAAATGAAGCCAACTCAGCGTGGCATTTCTCCCTGGATGAAATATATTTACAATAAAAAACAATTAACTTCCTTTTAAATGCAGTTTAATTTTTTGTTATAAAAATCGAAGAAACTGACTGGTTTGAAAAAACGAGGGATAGATATAGATAGAACCTATTTGTATCTAAAAATACAAACTACTTTGATTTACCTTCAATTCTGTAAAAGTCGAAAGTAATGTTTTCATCTGTAAATACAAGTATATTTAAAAAAAATGTTTCCGCCCCTAACGACCAGTAAAAAATTCTACACTTATTAAATAAAAGCCCTTAATCAATAAAAATATTACGAAAGTTAGGTTTTAACATTCCATGACTTTTCTACGTCTACTAATGAAAAAATATCAATGAATTTAATTCAAAATTGTAATCATCAATCTCTGGTCCTCAATAATAATATAGAATGAGAAATTAAAAAAAATTGTTCTCAAGTTAGAACTTTCTTAGAATGTGAAACCAACAGTTATTTTAGTTGTCTTACCTGTACATTCTTTGTTTTTAAATCTAAACATTTCATACTTTATATTTTTCAGATTTCACAATTTTGAAACCAGCAAACAAATTTTTTCTTGATGACAGAATAGCATCATGTTTCTTCGATCACAGCTAAAAAAATCTAAAAAAAGATATGCTAAAATTTGTTCAAGAAATAACGCAATCCAAAAAGATTGTTATTTTAAAAATTAAAAATAAGTTTAAGCTTGAACACAAATATTGTTTTTAATTTTTTTACTATATTATTATTCACTATCAAAAACTTTACATAAAACAAATTTGGATGGCTTAGTATTATTGGGCAAATATTACTTTTATCTACTATTAGAATTCGCTACTCGCAAAGATGTTCCTTTTTTTATCCACTATAACGCACAGTATTATCAATCTTACAAATATTTCGAAAGTATAGGCGGCTTCAGAGCTGATAATATACATGAAACTCTCAAATGCGAACCCCGCCCCCCGTTCTCGGGCTCCCTAGAACTGCTGGCACACGCAGTTTCTCAGTCGACAGGGCGAGAGTCTGGTTGTGACTCGCGCCTCGGAAGGTCTGCAGTGCCTGAGTACTCAATCGAGTATATTGCTCAATATTATGCATTTAAATTAAGAACGGTTCAGGCGCCCCTGACTTTTTACATTTGGATCTACCCAAATTGTAGTCAAAGCTATTTGCAGGCAACCTCCGACACTGGACTGAAAGCGAGAGTTTCATGTACCTCATCTTGTACGACAGCCCTCACCTGAGTTTAACCGAACCAAGCGCTGGGCATCTACGGTGCTCAAATGAGAAGCCTTAAAAGGTTTCATGTATTCAGGTGGATAATTGATATGTGGACCAAAAACCCCTCTATTATTTTTCAAACATTTTCAAGTCCTCAAAAAGAACTTCAAAATTTGATTTTTAATTAACAATCCTAGTTGACAACTAATTTTTCAAGTTTTTCAGGCCCTGAAAATAAATTATTCTCGCCTCGACTCTCACATCACACTCATAAGGATAAAATTTACTTATTATTAGATAATGATTTGGTAACACTTGCAAATAAAAATCGATCCTCATCAAAGTTTTTGTAAGAAACGTAAAGGGTTAACTAGTTTTATACACATTCTCATTTTTATTAATTTTTTTTATATGAAGTGAAAATAATTATACAGAAGCGACATCCCAATAGGAAATGTATCATAACGATTGACCCAATATAGACCGGACGCCCAGTATAGACACCCCAAGCTTTTACCACCATACGACCAAGCGTGAGTCTTGGAAATTTCCCATAGGGATTTTCATTGCGTTTCAATAATGATTCTGATCACTACAAAAAATAATTTATTATTCTTAAAGTAAAAAAGAAAAAGAAATAAAAATTTAATAAACCAATTAATCGTAAAATTCTAGAATGCAAGAAAAAGAGGTTGAAAAGAATTTTGCGATGAAGCCAGATCCACCTGTTTGACTTTAGATTCCGTACTTGTCAGGGGAAAGCGTGCGACGATACGCCATAAAAAAAAGGGTAGGGGTAGGGGGTAGGCGTTTCATGGGCTGGAAGTCGTGACGGCGCGAGACCTCCTAATGGAATCGTGGTAGAAATCGAGTCATCTCCCAAGGCTTCGACTCGCAATCGAGGGTGCTCAAGGAGCTTCGCTCTACCCCCATTTACCCGCATCTCCAAGCCCCTTGCGCGCTTTTTCACTCTGTTCACTTCCACCGAGCCAAATGGAATTTCCGTTTCGAATCGAAGAAATCTATTTCCCGGGGAGTGACGTATTCGCGGCTCACACTCAATAAGAGTCACCCGGCGAAACTAATCGATCATGTGACGTATGGCGAGCGGGCGATATATCTCGCCTTCGAGGATGCAAAGAAACTTAAAGATGCACTCCTCAGCGTCTCATGCACTGGAACACGACCAACAAGACTATAACTGGGTTCCTTTCTAACTCAACGATATATATGTACCTAGCAATCCCGTTTAAAAAATTTTGAATCATGAAATGTATCAAACCTATTTAAATACATTATTCTCTTAGACTTTTTTTAATATTATTGTTGTAAGAACTCAACCTCTATTTATGTATGCAACCTAGCCTTTATTTCGAGAAGTATAAATCTACCACATCCACAGGGCTGTGACAGAATAATGAGCTTAAAAGTAGTGGAAAAAGTGACTACTCCGGTAAAAAAAGTCTTATTGAGATCCTATTGTGATGGTATATATGCCAAAAAAGTACTTCTGAAATAAGTAAAAAGTACCAAAAAAAGTTCAAAATACGTCACGTTTCATCAACAATTTGTTTAGGACAGAAATCCTAAATATTTTTGTGACAAAAGTACCTGAAATGACTCACTTCATTTTGTTTTGTTTAGCAGCACTTTTTTAGGACAAAAGAAGCGGGACCGTCTCATTTAAGTTTTTTAAAATTAAAAGTCAAAATATAATATAATATCATGGTAATTAAAAAATAAAATTAAACGATAATATAATAAAAATAATAAAGATAAATATCTACAAGAATTAGGTGGGACTTTTTCGTTAATTTAGCACTAAACATTTTAACGAGCTCTGCTAATAAAAAATTAAGTGAGAATTATCCGATGCTTTTGCCATAAAAAATTCCTGCTAAAAAAATACTGTGTCCTAAAGGAGTTTTTGTGCTGATAGGATTTATGCCTCCAAAAAAATCTTCCCTTTAAAATTGTTTAAATATAAAAGAAATTGCATAATATATCATGAATTCTCAAAGTAGTGAATGTTTAAATTCGGTTTAGTACCCTTCAACCCTCTTCTCGTCATTCCAGGGGAGGTTTACGTATCTATTTGAGAGAAATCTCTGCTTGTATAGGTTATTTCTCCTCGTTTACGACAATCTACAAATTTGTGTATTCGTCACTGTCTTCTCAGTCCGTCTATCATGCCTCCGGCACAAACGAGAAATAGACATTCAACAGGAAATTCAAGAGATAGAATTACAAAAAAATTCTCCAAAATAAATTTAAATAAACATCTGAAGACATCTTAATATTTTGTAATTATACAAAAATCTACTATATATAATTTTATTTTTCAGTGAATGAATTTTTTCCTTATCAATTGTGGGTCCGGATGCAATAAGGGCACATAAAATTTTTTCGTGCGAAAACGAAGTCCCCTGGAGGCTTTAGAACAAATTTTCGAATTTTAATTTTCAAA
>NC_046663.1:97769103-97789482 GCF_010883055.1 Belonocnema kinseyi | reverse complement strand
AAATTAAAATTCGAAAATTTTTTCTAAAGCCTCCAGGGGACTTCGTTTTCGCACGAAAAAATTTTATGTGCCCTTATTGCATCCGGACCCACAATTATTATAAGTCGAAAGTCTATTTTTCCTTTTAATAATTATTATATATTTATTATACATCCATATATAGTATTACTAATTTTTTTATATCTATTTCTCGCTGAATGCAGTCGTAAACTCGATTTTTTCTCTCTTTCGCACGATATGCGATTAGGGGTGCCATGAACCGCAATACAAACCCGTTTTTGTTCTCCGAAACCTTTTTTCTCTGTCAGAAAATTTAAGTGGATACATTTCACCGTTGAGAAAAAAACCACTGAGCTCGTTTCGCTGGTTCGTGTGTCAAAGAGAAACGAGCGGACGATAAACCTGCTTTTGCACCGCAAGGGCTAGTGCATTCGAAAAAATGTACTTGGTTGATTTTAAACATACGAAACTCTTCCTTCTTCCCTGATAATAAGTTTTAAATTTAGGTAATTTAAAACATCAAAAGAATAATTTATTCTAGCGCAGTTTAACGATATACAGTACCGTCCCTGATCATCATGGAACCTAAAAAAGTAGGGTTTCAAAACATGCACTCACCACTCACAGTATATCTTTGGAACAAAATCAGGAGAAATAATAGCAGTCCACGGATGTCAACTATATAGTGTTACGAATTTTGAAAAATAGTGTACTAACAATTTTTTAATGATTAAACTTGTGTATAGTTCGAATTTAAAAGTGTTTAGTCCGAAATAAAAAAAAATGTGCAAAAGAAAATTGACATTATTTTTTTAGTATTAAACATGAACTTCGATGTTTATTTAAAATGTTAATCGTTAGTCTATGAAGTATAAAAAATCCTACTATACACTTTAACTTTAATTAAGTTATGTATCTATTTGAGAGAAATCTCTTCTTGTATAGGCATTGTATAGCTTTTTTTGAAAATGTAATTGGTTGAACATTCATTTGTATTGGTTAAATCTTAACTGTTTTTTATCCTTATTATTAAAATCTTTTTCTGTTGAAATATCAACGCTACTCCTGGATTGAGATTTGAACTAAGTTTTTGATGACAATTCATATTCTAGGGTTAAAAATTTGAATATTTTGTTAAAAATTTGTATTTTTTGCTTTAAAATGCAATAATTTGGTACAAAATCTAACTATTTTCTAGAAAATTCGTTTTTTTAAATTAAAATCTAATTCTCTTAAATGGAAATTTAACTTGTCCATTTTTCGTTAAATTTTTTTTTAGTTTCAAAATTCACCTATTTAGTTGAGAAATTTTAGAAAATAAAAAAATAAAAATGAATACAAAAAAATTTGATCTAACATCATATCCATTGTTTAAACTGTTTAGCTGAAAATTAAACTTTTTGTTTAAAAATGTATTTACTTTGTTGAAATTTCATCTTTTGTGGTAGAAAATGACACTATTATTACACCATTAAGCCATTTCCCTTTCGGGGTAGGCGTGACTCACTCGCTAGGGGAAAGTAGGAGTGTGTGGAAGGGATAGAGATTTTTCAGATTGATCCAGAATTCTCGTGCTATTTAAGTAAATAACACGTTCGTTCCGCAACACTGCTCCGGCCCAGGTTCTCTAGCAATCACTCTAGCAATCACCCCAAGCGAAGAACCTCACG
Source organism: Belonocnema kinseyi (assembly GCF_010883055.1). NCBI lineage: Eukaryota > Metazoa > Arthropoda > Insecta > Hymenoptera > Cynipidae > Belonocnema > Belonocnema kinseyi. Next base: position 97,787,812 of record NC_046663.1, on the reverse strand, counting down.
AAGTCGTTATGTAAGGTTCCCCACTTGGGTCCATTAGTGGCCAAGGTCTTTTGTCTCAGGCGTCATTCACTCTACTGACATTCTTTTTATTAACTATTTACCGCCATACTTTCCTGTCCTGGCATACTTCTCTAGCTTATTTTATGTGCATGCATTTTTTCATGCAGGCTCTCGTGTTTCTGTGACTTCTTATGCCTCTTCTAACTAGGGTCTCATTCACACATTCTAACCATTCTTTCCGCGATCTACCTCTGGGCAAGCTGCCATTTACTTGACCTTGATACACTTGTTTAGTTAGTCGTTCATTTGGCATTCTCTCAACATGTCCGAACCATCTTAACCGATTTCTTTTCCATGTGTCCACTAGCGTCTTTTCTGCACCACATTCTTTTAGAATTATCTCGTTACTTACTTTGTCCATTAGGGATTTCCCGCTTATTATGCGCATGAATCTCATGTCAATTGCGTTAATTTTTCTCTTATCTTTTTCTTGATAAGTCCATGTCTCGCTACCGTATAGTACAGTCGGTACAAATATAGAATTATGTATTGTCATTTCAGCTCTACCAATAACCTTCTTACCTTCGTTTATGCGTCTATCTAATTCCTCATCTATCTTCCCGTCCCTAGTAAATAAGCTACCAAGGTATACGAACTAATCAACTTGTTCAATTCTCTCATCATTTAATAAAATATTGCATAGTGTTTTCTCACTCTTTCCTTTGAACACCATTGTTTTTGTTTTATTTGCGTTAATTTTGAGGCCCATGCTCTTCATGCTTACATCTAGTTTATTCAACATTCTTTATAAGTCTCTGATAGACTCTGCCATAACAACCTTATCATCTGCGAACGCTAACCCACGTACCCTTGCTGTTTTGAGATCCACACCTTCTTCGTCGAAGAGAGTCATTCTTAAACACTTGTCCATAAATAATATAAAGAACCATGAAGACATAACGCATCCTTGTCTAACTCCTTGAGTAATATCGAAACAGTCACTCAGTTTGCCATTCACTCATACACTCGCTTTGCTACCTGTATATATTGTTTTTATAGCTTGTAGGATCCATCCATTGACTCCATACTCTTTCAGGACTTCCCAAAGTTTACTTCTATCTACCTTGTCAAACGCTTTTTCTAGGTTAACAAATGCACAGAAAACTTTTTTTCCTACTCTCAAACTTTTTTCTGTTATTTGCCTTAGGCTGAATATTTGATCCGTACATGACCTTCCTGGCATAAACCCACTTTGGACTTCCCAAATCTTTGCTTCTGTTATTTTCATTACCCTACGAATACCCTACAAATTTATCCTTCTGGTTGAAAATTTAACTATTAAGTTGAAAATTCAATTGTTTTGTAGAAAGCTCATTTTTTGTAAATAATGCAAACGTTTGAATGAAAATTAATCTGTTAAGGTTCTGAATTCAATAGTGTCATCCCTAAAAAAGTGTGAAATAGTGTCAATAGTACGGTGAGTCTGATGCCTCTAATGGTAAACAAGTTGAAAGTCATACAAAGTTCATTTTTCGTTTAAATAACTTTAAGTACTTTAAACATTATCCTTTAAAATGTCATCGTTCAAAAACGAATTAAATCAGTTATTGAGTCTTGATAAATTTACACTTAGCAATGATTAAATCCTGAAAATATTGAATTATTTCGTAAATCTTTAGACTAATCGAAATAGTAATTTTTACTAATCCTTAATGGCACACTGTTATCTAATTACATTAGTAGAATTTCTGTAGTAATTAGGGAAATTCTACTAACCAAGATTTAGAGAGGAAGCGTAAAAATTAATATTTTTAAACTGTCAACTGGAAAGGACCTCATGATTCGGGAAACGGGTTTTAAGTTTGTAAGTAAATTTAAAAAAGTAAATAAACACAAAAATAGAAATTTGAAATTGAACGATGAAACTCTTCCCTTAAATTTGGTATTAAATCGTAAAAATGTGAATAAATTGGAAGGTTCATGGCATATTCTGGTAGAGGAAGTCCTGAGGGCACTTGAATTAATATTTCTCACAGTTCTAACAGCTTCTTGAATGGATAACATTCGACTGGCCGACAGAGGACACCCTTCTTAAAGTGCCCGATAAGCTGGAGAACAGCAGGTTGTTGTGCCTGTTTCAAGGCACGTCCGTTAATCGCGCAAACGAACAGAATATACCACGACGTTAATTAAGAAGGATGTCTCTGGGTATTAGCCAAGCGGTGCACTTGAGAACGCTTTGGAGTTGGCTGCGGCGCCATAAGCGGACGAAATGACAGGGGGATATTGAATAAGGGTAGGATTGTTCTATGGCTTACCTACGCCGAAACTCTAACTGTACGAAACTCAGTTTCTCTGACAATCAAGGAAACTCACCTGAAACACAAAAACAAATACTCTTTATTGTTAATGTTATAATCATTTATTTTTTAAAGTAAATCAGCCCTTTGTGGGAATCATTTTTACAAAAAAGTACACAAAATCTAAAACTAGCGTATGACACCAAATACTACAGAAAGTACAATAATTGGCTATTATTCTGAAGAAATGGTAGTTGTTTGCATATTGCTCATGTTATTGTAGGTTTAATTGGCTACAAGAATGTACAAAAAAAGCACAAATACAAGAACCTATAGAATTTTTCAGGTTTCACAGCCTAAATTTCTGTTAGAATGATAAATATATGCGACAACACAAAACTTGAGTTTTGGGCTTTTTGGATGTATATTTAAATATCACGTAATAAAGTATAAAATTCATCTTAATAATGAACTAAAGTTCTTTCCTGTAATCTATCGCATTTATTTGTAAACTCCTGCAAAAGGGTTTTAGTGTTTTTCTACTTTTTTCTAAAAATATTTTCCTCTACTTTCAAATTACGTTTGATAGATAGTATAGATACCAAGGTAACATTTTCATGGAAAATAAATTTCTATAACTTTTATTTATGTTTTATCTATGATAAAGTAGTACATTTATTCAATATTTAAACTTTTGTTAAATCAGCTATTTTTGTGTAAATAATTGTAATTTTCCACAATAATTTACGGAAACTTAAAAGTGTTTTTACAATGCCAAACGCCCAGATTAAAAAATGTAAACACTGTAGTTCTCTCTAACGCATTGTAGGTTTTTACAACGATAGTAGAAAAATTATTAAGAAAAGTTTTACGAATTGTGAAAATGTACAAATTTGTATTTTATTGTTTTCTTCATTACTTTTTTACAAGAAAATACAAGACAAAATTATCTGTTTGTATTTCATTGTATTTTGTTGGTAAATTTTATACATTTTTGTACAAGTTTAAAAAAAAATTACAGCTGTAAAAATATTCTTTTTTATTGTAAAAATATTGTATTTTCTTGCGAAAACCTGTTTTGCACCAGAGAGGGTGTCTATCTTATGGATGATTTTTAATTCCCATTCATTCACCCATTTCTCACCTTCAATTGTTAATTTTCCGGAAAGTTTTAAGGTTTCAAAAGACTTGAATGTATTGAAAAGATTTATACAAATTGAAAGAGATTTTTAAATATCTTAAAACTATTTTAACACTTTTGATTTGGAATGGGGAATTTTAGGAAAGAATTATACTTCCGGTGCTGGAGCAGTAATAACTGAAAAATTAGAAAAAATACGTTTGTTGAAAATCCCAAGAATTAAAATTAAAGAAGAAAAGACTTCCTCGGCTTTTTAGGGAATATCGATTGGGCTAGAAACAGGTATTCGACTAGTCGGCATTTCGCTTTGTTAGTTTGGAACGCATGGTAGGCAAATTGCTCCAACAATGCAGGTAGTTTCCGGTGGCTGCTTTATAGGTTAGGTATACGCCTGATACGAGCACTGAGGGTGAGCATTCCCCTTTTTGTTTGCCTGTATTTTTCCACAAGCTTGTAATCAAAACCTTTCACTTTGATTGCTTCATCAACAATTGAAACTACTCTAACTTGCAATATAATTTATTTATTATTTTTATTTATTTATTCAAATTTATGTATAATATTCGCCAATAGTGTAAATAGTGTCACAAATTTTAAAAAATAGTGTCAAAATAATATCGTCAAATTTTTTTAGTATTAAATTATGTGTAGTCCGTAATCAAAAAGTTGGCAATGGAAAATTAACTCTATTTTTTAAGAAAAATTTTCAGTTTTCTAACCTGATATTTGAAAAATATAAAAAATGAACTTAAATGTTTATTTAAAATGGCATTCTTTATTCTATAGATGATCATTATTCTTATTTATTTATCGCAGGCTCACATTCCTTTCCCTACTCCCCTCTTTTTTTCGTTTTTCTATACTTCAACAACCACATTAATAGAATCCAATAAAAAATCTAAGCATTTGTCTTCAAAGCTCATTCTTCTCGGCTAAGAAATTGACTATTAAATTATTAGTGGAAAATCCAACTGTTTTCTAAAAACTCAACAATTTGATTGCTTTTTTTCTTGAATAGTAATTATTTTTTACTTAACTATTTTGTTGAACATTTATTTTTTTGGTTTGAAAATTCAACTATTTTTTGTAGAAGTTTCATCTTTTTTTGATAAAAAGGCAACTGTCTGGTTAATAACTAATCGGTTTCAGTTGAAAACTAACATTTTTTGTAGCAAGATCAAATGTTGAAAATTTATATGTATTTTGTTGAGAATTTGACTTATTGGTAGAAAATCACTTCTTTTGTTTAAAATTCAACTCTTTGATTGGAAATTAATCTGTGTTCGTACCGGATTCAATTATTTTGCTGAAAAGTCTTTTTTGTTGGTTAAATCAAACTGTTTTTTTTATTTTTTATTAAAACCTTTATTTTTTAAATATCATCAATTACACTTTTTGTTCAAAATGTATACGATTAGGTTTAAAGTTGAATTCCTCAATTGAAAGTTATACTACATTCTGAACATTTCATTTTTTCGGTTGAAGATTTATAATTTTGTCTGAAAATTCAATTAATCGGTTAAAAATGGTATTTTTTGTTGAAATCATGTTTTTTCGTTAAAAATTCATCTACATTTGAAGAAACAGCAAATTTTAGCCATCTCCGCCCTCGACAAAACCGTCTAACCTTATTTGCAGATAACTTCTAAATAAATTAAATATAAAACATTACAGGCCTTACGGGCACTAAAAAACGGGGATACGCAGTTCAACATTTCGGAAACAAACTTTACGTGATATATCCAAGGCCTCTGATCAGCTAGCGAGACATTTTTTCTGTATGCTATGATTCGTTGAGATGGCGGACATATTATTTTCGCCAATTAGAGAAGTCTCGAAAATAATTTTCAAGATAAAGTAAACAAATAGTGGCATTAGTGGATATTGTGAGAAAATAGTGTCTTTAATGTCATTTTTTCGAACTAGTGGCAAAGTACATTGCTTTAAAAAATTCTGAAATAACGGCAATAGTTTGGTGATTTCGAAGCCTATATTGGTTTGAAATTCAATTTTGGGTTAAGTTCGTTGCTACTTGAACCCAAATTTGAATTGGATATGAAATTATGTGTTGCTGTGGAACATACAAATCAAACATGAATGTCTCAATCTCATCGTTTAAAGTATGATTAAATTTGGGTTCATTTCAACTAACTCTCGGTATATTTACATGATGAGTAAATCCACTGAGAACGTCAGAGAAGAAAGTTGTTCAACTAGGAAATACCACTATGTGCTGGATAAATCTACTTTGAGACGAATAGATTTATTTTATCCACAGTAACTCAGTCTTGGTAATTGTTTCCCATCGGTCCACTTCCGTCATTCATTATTTATATGACAGGTTGAGAAAAACCTTTAACTGTTTTATGAATACGAAATTAAAGCTCTCTTACTACATTTATCATTTCTCAAATACAAAAAAAAATTTTATTCGAAACGAAAAAAAGGAAAGTGTCGATCTAGTAAGGTAGATACGAAAAATGAAATAAAATTCAAATCAAACCAATTTTTAGCGAGGAGTGATTATATACTGCAAGCTAGCAACGTAAATAGCAACGTGATAAGGATAAGGCCAATTTTCACCTGAGATGTTCGTCTTATGATGAGGAACGTTAAAATGGGTGCCTTACAGGTCGGAATGGATGCATTTAGCGGTGGCGACCTGGCAAAGGTGTCAATTTTGACAGTTAACTTACGTGACGCGGATAAGGTTGAAAATTTGTGTACACGTAGAGGATGCCATTAGAAATAGCACCTGCGCATTGCCAAGCACTTACCTGGATGCAAATAAGTTGTCAGGCGGCTTGAAAGTCGCCGGAAATTCAGGTGAAATTTCTTAAATTGATTTTACAGGAAAAAGTTTCAAACAAAAGTTGGCCCACTCTTGGAGATGCATATTTGTATTATTATATCATTTTTTGATAAAATTGATACATTTGGAGAAAACATTGATTAAAGAAATACCATACAATATAACCATTTGGATAAAAAATTCTTATTATTTCGAGTATACCTGTAAAGGAGTATCTTTCCTCTTCTAAAAATTAAAAAAAAAAGATTTGTAAAGAAAAACGGCTTTTAATTGCTATGGTATTTCTTTAACCGATGCTATCTCCAAATGTATCAATTTTATAAAAAAATTATTTAATAATGAAAATATGCATCCCTAAGAGTAGGCCAACTTTTGTTTGAAACTTTTTGCTGCAAATTCAATTTCAAGAAATTTCACCTGAATCTCCGGTGACTTTAAAGACACCTGACAACACTTTTCCATCCAGGTAAGTGCCTGACAATGCGCAGGTGTTATTTCTAATAGAATCCTCTACATGTACACCAATTTTCAACCTTATCCGAGTCACGTTAGTTAACTGTCAAAATTGACACCTTTGCCAGGTCGCCACCGCTAAACGTATCCACTCCGACCTGTAAGACACGCATTTTTACGTTCCCCATCATAAGACGAACATCTCAGGTGAAAATTTGCCTTATCCTTATCAAGTTGCTATTTACATTGTTGGCTCACGGTCTATTGGGGTGTCTTCTCAATGGACGATTTTTAATTCCCCGCCAATTGAATACAAATATAGAAATGACGTGAAAATATGTCTGAAGAATTCAAAAAATATCTACAGATTTTAAAAGATTTAAAAGATTTCCGACTTCAAACAGGGAATTTTTTAAGTAAAACTATAATTCTAAGTTAGAAAATCAGATAATTGTGATTATGAGAATTACAATTTTTGTTTGGAACAGAGAATTTTGCAAAAAAAATATTATTTTCAATTTCAACAGGGATTCGGAGATTTGGAACATTTTCTGTTCCAAACCAAATAATAATTCTTTACGAAAATACTGGATAAAAAAATACGGAAAATTGTCAAAAAACGTCCTATTCCAAGTCTGAATTAAATTCATTCACAACATTTTATATTGTAATATAAAAATATAGTAACTCTGTTTTTCTGAAATTTGAAATTGCCTATTTCAAAGTCATAAGCATAATTTATTACGGGAATTCTTTTATATTTAATTTAGATCCCGTCTAAACTTAGAATTACAATTCTTTTAGAAAATTCTCTGTACTAAATCACAATTAAATTCATTTCCAAAATTCCTTGTTCCAAATCCTTAAGTAAAAATTTTAATCTTAACGAAAATTCTGGGTCTAAAGAAAACTCCTGTTCCAACTATAATTATTTTAGGAAATTCACTGATTCAAGTCACAATTATAATTATTTTGGAAAATTCCACATTCTCCATATTTGAAAATTCGAAAGCAAAGTCTCATCAAACTCTCGGTCATTTCCTGGCGAAAAAAATCTAGGTCATTTCCCGGTTTTCCCTATTTCTGGGTCAGGCAAACACTTCGGTGACGAAGAGATTAACTACAAAACTTTATGTGAAATCAATGCGTCAATAAAAATGAAAAAGGAAAATATATATTTCTCATTTAGTTTCATATTGTGAAGCAGGAAAGAGTAAAAAGAACGAAAATGGTTTTTGCATGACTGGTCCTTTGACGAATAAAGCAGACACTAGAATCAACGGAAACAACGACTCACAAATCGCGCTCGCATCCAAGTGAATGAACTCGAAAAGGTTACGTTACAGTTGGAACAAGGCTGAAATATTTCTCGGTTTGGTTTGGCTATTGTGAGAAAATCAGTTTTTTCCCCGCGAATTCTGGGCATTGTTCATTTGCAACCGAACACTGGATTATTTAGAAAAAATATCGGAAACACACTCTCACAGAATACTGACAAAATAATATTAACAAAGCATTCTCTTCAAATTGCGAGAAAATGTATGGAAATATGAGATACATATTCTGATTGAAATTTAGATAAATTATTTAAAATTTCACAAATTTTTGATTTTGCATTTAAATATTAATACCACAAATTCAAGTTTTAATTTTCTTCTTTTAAATTTCGTCATAATCTTCATGTGACACCGGCTTACTCGGAGGGAATAAGAAGATAAATAATTCAGTATTGACTTGAGTAGTTACAAAATTACAGACTTCAGTTCAATTTTTCCTCCCTAGAAATTAGGAAATAGCGATAAAATTTATGAGTATGTAGAAATTATATTGTTATATTTTATATTAGACCCAATCAAAAAGGAAAAATCTGTAGTAAAAGAATTAACATTCAGTTTTTTTTTATAGAAGCAAATTTTGTTCTTGCATATTTAAGAACATATGGTTAGTAAAAAAAATATTGATTGATATATTTGATCGCATTAACCAAAAAATCGTTTATTCAAACTAAAGTAAAACATTTTGTCTGATCCAGTAAAAATATTATTTATTCAAACCAATAAATTTAGATTCGAAAATTTAGGCATTGTCACATTTAAAGAAGACATAAAAAAATTGGGGAAATATGTATAATAGATTTTACAATTAATTACAATTATAATGTTAATTTAAGTATTATCAAGTACATACGCCTTTCTTAGACAAAATATTTATTTAAATTTATATTTACCGTAGCAAGAAATATTTCGCATTTCTATTAATTGGCCCCTATATGAGAAAGAAATGAAGGCGTGTGAACTGAAGCGAAATGGAAACTAAGACGTGCGATAAAAAATGGAAGCTACAAAAGTAGGATCATGTGGAACGAAATGGGCGGATTTTCCCATTTTTCTGTGATAAAATGGGTGGGAGTGGACGGAAAGGAGTGAATAGTTGAATTTTCCGTCGAAGGCAGGAAACATATATTTTAAATCGGCAGGGTCGAATTGGTGATTTTCGGCCCTCCCGATTGCGTGAGTGCGCTCGTGCGTGTAACATATTTCCAGAATCCGAGAGAAGGCTAACAAAATAAACAGAATAATCACATGGTACTTCCGTAATATTGTACAAATCAACCATTATTGTGCTTATGCTTTTGACGCTTGCAAGTCGTAAAACATGTTTAACGTTCGGCAAAATCAAAAATCTAAAAAAGCATTTAACATTTTAAACAAGAGCTTCGCAACTATGGCATGAGATTTATAAATTAAAAATATGATAATAATTAAGCCATTGTTTTATTCGATTAGATCAAAGACAGACACCGAAATCAGTAGTGAACCACTGTTCAAAAATTATTGTATATTGCATCACAAGTACGGTTAGGAACGTCTTTACACGGGGAGGTCAGTGTTGGCCGAAAGAATAGTCCTTGCGAACATTCAATTCCACGTGAAGACGTGCGTAACCCTACGAGTGATGTAAGATATTTTATTCGAAACCACCACGTTATGAGACTGTACCGAAATGGAACAAGGACGTCATATGAAGCGAATATTTGTTGATAATGATGATTTTGGGGTACTAAATCTTGCTTTGCTTCTTTCACTTCTTTATTTACGTTAAGGGGTGGCATTCTGGTTGTTTTTTCATGATTCTGAGTATAAGAAGGTTTACATTTATAAAACTTTGCGACGTAAATGCTGATAATTGAAATTTTCACGGATTCTATTGCTGTATATTATTGTAGATGAAAACATACGATTGATGTGCAAATCGTCTATTTCAGCTGTGATTGGTAATCGGTTCGAGGTAAAGGTTTATATACATATACATACTAATATCTACAGTAAATTAATAAAACACACTGTGCGTTGTTTCAGTGACCATTTGTGAAACTAATTAACTGACTGTGTGGTAAAGGGTTATTGAAACGCTCATTTTTCTGGGGGGTAATAGGGCCATAACATGGTGGTTTCGAATAAAAAATTTTTAATTAAAAAAAAATATATATATCTGCGCTATTTGACCCAGTTTTTATGATTCTACATTCCAATATTGTATTTTTCAATGGAAAAAAATTATTTCGAGAAAAAATAGGAATATTTGTAAGATCGAAAATAATATAAAAAGTGTGAGCTTATTTATCACAATTTTTTTAGGGGAGAAAAAATGTGCCAATCACGCCTTCTAGCGTGTTTGTGGTCTGTTTACGTAAATACTATTGGATCGATGACGCTTATCGTGCTGGTCACGCGACTTGGTCGATTGACTTTCGTTCCGCTGCGAGTCCGTTCATTTTTCATTCTCGATCCGACAAGAACGACAGTCGGATCACACCAAGCGGACTTCTTTCACTCTTTATTGACATTTTGGTACAAAATTATGCTGCTTTTCTTTATCGAACAAATTGTGTTTCTCAGGCACGAATTTCGATTTAAAAAAAATAATATAGGCTTATCAAGGATTCAAATTGAATTTTTAAATAAAAGACTATGAAATCAAACAATTTTTCACTAAACCATTTTTCAGAAGTGAACTTTCGTTGTAGGTAATTTCCAATTGGGTAAGAATTGTTCCACTCCGAAACAAAATGAGACTCACGAAATTTGACATGGTAACCACACCCAGTGTGGTGCATAAGTCTTATTACGTTAAAGTCATTTTTCTTTCAGGTGAACATTCCTCTGAAATTGAGGTAAAGATTACATTTTATTTTTTCTGTGAAAGTCTGAATTTTAAATCATATATATTAACTATACAATTCGTAATTTTTTATTTTTCAAAGTCTTTGTATTAATACGTTAAAACCGTTCCATCTTTACTTAAATATTAAAATTAAAATTTTAAAGACCTTAAAGACTTGAATGTTAAACTATACATTGTAGAATTATAGAAAACTTCTAATAACATTATATTCAGTTTAGACTGTTTAGTACAGACATTTTTGAAAAATATTCAGCATTTCTGATTTAGAATATTGTTGCATATTTTCCTAACTGAACCCTTTCCTTTAAGTCAGCTTCAGAAATATTGACATTTTGATTCACTCTTCTTAATGAAGGTCGAGCGTAGGTTCACCGAAATTGGGTGAACGTAAAACAAATATTTTCGCTCCTCAGACTGAAAAGAAGTAGTAAAAATGTGGCTTTATTCAATAAAAGTAGAAAAAAAGTAAAAAAAAAAACGGTGTCAATTAAAGGGTAGGCCTGAATAAGGACAAAGCACTATTTTTCGCTTCTGCTAAAAAAGTTAGATATATTTTAATAAACATGACCAAATGTTTTTTCTTTCACTTTTTCTATTTTTTACCATTTCAAAATTTGTTAGCAAGTTTTTGAATTTTTTCAACTCACTAGCTACAAATATAGTTTCATTTTGCTATTTTGATTGAAAACTAGAGTTTAAATCATCGTGTAGAGTTGAAAAAACATCTACCTCGAATGAAAGAAATTATTTAAAATTCGATCTTAAGCTTTCCAATTCTGAATTAGTTAAACACAATGCTTGAACGGTCTCTAGGTTTTTAGTCTAATTTAATTCATTCTTAGTCAAAATTTACTAATTGTCAGAAGAAAAATATATTCAAACATTAGTGAAATTTAACTATCAATTATAGTAATATAATAATTAATTTAATCAGTGATACGTAAGATAAATGAATCTTCAATTAAATAGCTAACTATTTAACTTTAACCATACATTTTGAACCAAAAAGGAAAGAATTAAATTTTCAGTCAAAACAATTAATTTTCAACAAAAATATTTTAAGTTTCAATCGAAGAAATTTCAAAACGAGGAATCTTAAAAAAAGAAGATTTTTCAACAAAATATTTAAATTTCCAACTACAGAAATCAATTCTTGACTACAATAATGAATCTTCGAGCAAAAAATGAGCTTTTAACCAAATGGTTGAATCTTCAATCCAAAAAAATAGTTAGAATTGCACCTGAAGCAGATTCATTTTCAACTTAGAATAGTTGAATTTGCAGACAAAAGTTTATTTTTCAGCAACAAGATTTTGTTTAAAGAAATACTTCAATGTTTAATTGAACACATGAATTTTCTACCCAGAAGATTGATTTTCTATCAAGACTTTTTTTTAAAAAAGGCACGAATTGTTAATGAAATACTTTAATTTTGAAGGAATTTTCAATGTGACAAGCACATGTTCAACCAAAGAAATGGATTTTCAACCAAAATGTGAAATATTCACAAAAAATCTTAATATTCTGCCCCAAAAGGCTATTTTTCAACAAAATACAGAAATTTTCAACCAAATAATTGAATTTTCAACTGAAAAAGATACATATCAACCCAACATGGATCCAAAAAATGTAATTTAAATAAAGAATAGTTAGAAAATGAACTTTTAACGAAATAAGAAGATTAAATTCTTTATCTCAAATTATCTGACTCTGTCAGTTTTCCCAGAGGTTCCCAGACTTTTCCTGATCAGTTTTGAATTCTGTGACATTTCCTGAACAGTTTTAAATTTCCTGACTTTCTGTAATTCCCGCGCCTGTAATAACCATAATTTTTGAACGAAAAAATGGCAATTTCCGTATCAATATGAAGTCTATCAATGAAATTTGGTCCACAGCTTGTGAATAACCTTTATTTCCTTTCATTGAAGGATCCCGGTGAGTATTTATACATAAATATGATAAACGCGTCACCCATGTCCATCATCATGGGTGGAGAGAACAACCTGTGAATGGCCGTTAGCAATATTATTGTTATTGTCATACCCTAGTTTCGCGTGGCTTAACCGATTACAGAGATGTAATTAACAACGACAACAGAGCGTTTAATACTGTAAGCAGAGAGGGTCTAAATGGGGAGACAGAGGATAGAATCGGTAACAATGAGAGCGGGGGTAATTTATCTTGTTGTATTAGCGAATGGATGATAATGACGCCAAGGAGCTGGCGGGCTTCGTAGAGGGTCTTCTACATATGCTCTATATAGTCTATATTCTATCACCCTTGTGGGTTTCGTCCTACCTCTACGTACCGCACATTTGCGTTACCATTATTAACACTAAGCGATACTAATTGACGTTGAAGACAGATAAGCTATAAAAATTCTTCAGCCGCAGACAAAGGTTCCTTCCCTTTTCAACTTACAATTTATTTTCTAACAACAGTTTACTCAAAAGAACAAGTTTTAAAAAACAGCTTCCTACGATTTGACTGATTGTTCAAAGCGTTTCACTCTTAATCAACCTAAATTCTTACTGATTTGATTCAGTGACCCATTTCTCACTTACTCAAATTTAGAAATTTCAGATATCCTCTTATTTCTCCAACAATTTGATTAACCCAATGTTTCCTTTCTTTCAAGTTGGAGATCGATCGAAGAAATTATTATGGAAAAATCGAGATCAACAGATCGTAAGGAGCTTTGATGCAAAATAAGATGATTGAAGGATAAGACGTTCTTCTAACAATGAAAAGGAATCACATAAAAAGCTCCTTTCTTTCTAACAACGAACAATAGCACGTAACGAGATACATTCATCTTTGCCAAGGGTAATTTGCGTGTTTCATAGATATTCGAAAAAAATTTCTACACATATATCTATATTTAAATATCGGAATTATTAGTCAATTTCAATACACATTGATTATTCGCCACAGAACCCTATTTCCTCCAAACTTCCTTATACGATATAGATATATGTATGGTATCTAATCATTGTATAAGCTTAGAGATTATTGATTTTCGAGGACACATACACCACGCACAATAGATAATAGATGGGATAATAGGACTCGTGAGAAGTCGGGATCACTAAGGCGATTGGCTTTGCCAGAATACAATTTTCCGGTCGACGTTCATCATAGTAGAAGTCATTCTAAAATAGCATGGAGAAACCGGGGACAGGTGCGTGCAACCCATAGAAAGAAAATCCTTCATGTCATTTCTTCCGAGGGATAGACAAAATTGTGTGCAGATGTTACCTTAGCTTATCTCCAATACTCATGAAATATTATCAAGGGCTTACTAAGATAATACTAGACCATGAACTCACTTTTCTTCAATATGCCGAATAGTTTAATTTAAACTGAATAATTTATCACTTAAATTATTCTAAACAAAAGAATTCCAGTTTTGTAGGTGGTTCTGAACCGATCTATTTAGATTATTTCATTTTCCAAAAAGAAATAATCTTAAAATATAATGCATTTTTAACATTGCTAAAATTTAATATATTATTTTTACAAAGAGTTAAATATCAAGACTTTTTTCAAGAAATTGAGGTAAAACTATTTCGACTCAAATAAAAGAACTCTACACAATAAAAAAATTATTATTTTACAAGTCCCTCAATTTTATGAATAAATTCATTGAACTCCATTAAATATTATAAAATCCCGTGAAATTACATGCGATCTAATATTTCCTGAAATCCTGGAAACTTGATTAGAATACTTGAAAAGCATTTAAAATCCTCAGAAATCTTATAAAATCTATTGCAATCTACTCAAAATCATTCCATATCTTCCAAAATTCTGGAAAATTGTTTAAAATCTCATGGAAATTATACAATCGGAAGTACTTTTATCTGAAATTTACCAATTTCCAAAATTTCTATTCCAATCGAAATCAGTCAAAGAGCGAAAAAGCGATTGGTTGCCAGTCATTCAATAAGCATTTAAAATAATAAATCTACTGTTTTCCGGTACCCCGGTCTATAGTGGCTTCTCTCTACTATTACGCAACTTCGTATAAAGATAAATATGGGTCAGGGCCAAGAAATTCACCTGAACTTTTCGAGATTGCGTGTGCATTTGCGCCGCAGACTTCTTGCAAACCCCAGACGATTAGCAATCTTTGTAGGACTTTATCTCATAGGCTTTGTGTTTATTTGACGTCGGCAAAAAAGGCGTCCCATCCGATATATTCGCAGACACGTAGAAGCTATTAAGCAAAATGCTTTGGCAGATCATAAAGGCAGATAAACCTGAATTTAAGCTCGGGCAGAATGGGCATGATCCAGTGTTCTGTATAATGTAATCACAAAACCCTCTAAACCTAACAGCTTAAGTATACAGTTCATAGTACCTCTATTTTTTGTCAAATTCAAATAGTTGCTCATTCCGGAATAGTCTCACAGATGAAACTCAAGGTTTTTTTTATAAGAAATTAGATTAAAACACTGTAGGTAGATGACAACTATTTTGACTAGAATGACCACACTGAAAAAACTGAGAGTAAGAAATGTTACAGGCAACTGCGACCGAGGTTAACTCTCCGTAGTGAACCGCAGATATCTCCGGGGGACTCCGCTAGAGGCAGCACGTTTCAGGCCGGTAAACACGTAAAGCTTACCTCAGTTGGAAGTAATCAGCTGACGATCACCCTGCTTGAACGATTACCTTTAACACTTTGTACTCCATGTTTTTTTCTGTGCATTACAACTATATTTACAACTCTCAATTTAATTGTCAACTGTATGTACCATCTTTATGCAATGCTAAGATAACAAAAGCTTCGGGTTTCTTAAATAAAGTTTAATGTGAAAAAATTGGTTCCACATTTACAGTATCAATTAGTTACCACTGATAAAGAACGACTGCGTTCAATAATGTGAACGCAACAGCTCGCAGTAGCACAAGTCCGGATATAGTCAGCCGCTACAAGAAACTTTTAAAATAGTGCGGGCTTAAATTGATTTCGAGCTCTTTAGAGAATTTTTCTAATGTGACTTGAATACTCTAATCAATTTCGTATTTCATTTTGCAACAAGTTCATGGTATCTGTCGAAATTTTTTACAAATTTCCGGATTTCCCGTATCGGAAAGAGCGTTTTCCCAGGTTTCTCTTGTGATATATGTGCCTCAATTTCAGACGTCATTATTAGTTAAAAAATTGCTACAAAATACTAGGAAAGTTTACGAAATTAATATTGCTTAATCAGAATCGGTATGACTTTACCATAAGGAAAAGTTTAGGATATGTTTGAAGAAAAATGAGACATGTAATGTCCATCATGTAATGAGTTTCCACGTTTTAAAGTTCAGGAGACCTGAGACCACGATGTATTTTTTAAAATTTTCTGTTAAAGGAAGGATGCAAATCACTTTCACGACATGGTAGCACTAATTGCACTCTAGTGAAGAACCTTTAGAAAACAAAATGAGAGCGAAGTTGGTCTATCATCTCGTCAGGGCTTTGTGAGTTTAAGCCTTTCTTCGTAGAATCTCGACACCTTTGCTGCACGCTTTTCATCTTTTTAAAAAATCCAAGAACGTCGACGTCAAAGTTTTATGATCGGCTTTAGCGAAAAGATGAACGTGGATCTTCTCTGCTGACCGATACTCGATTAAATTTTTGGGTTAATGAAGCGGAAGCCTTTGATCGCGAGCAAGTTTTTTTCTGATTAAAAAGTCAACATACTGTGATATGAATTCATACTATAATATAGTCAATCTCAATTAATTAATTATTTGTTAATTAAAAAAAGCATTCGACTTTCAAAGTTCGGGGTAGCAAGAGTTTGAACTTAGAATGTTCTGAAACCAAGACAATATAAAATTGGAGTGTCAAACGTTGATATAGGTTAATTTTTTAACTTACTTAGTAATCAAAGTCAGATTTGATTAAATCTCCACATTTCTCGGTCAAAAAAAAGAACATATTTTACGATGGTTACGTATTTTTTATTTTTTGATAGGATGCGTATTTTTCGTTTTAATCTATAATTTTTTTATTAAACGTAGAACCGGTAACAAAAAACATTAGTAAAATATTTTTCTTGCTTGTAAATACTCTCTGAAATAGCTTGGACTATTGTAAAGAAACAACTTACTTTACACCACGTAATAAAAAGCAATTGATACACATGAAATTGCCGTTTTGCGATTTAATTTGGTATTTCTTCCATTTTTCCTTTAATCTGTTTAATGAACTCAAACGGCGGTAGATAGCGATCGTGTACTTTTACTTTTACTCGATTACTTTTAGATTAAAAATAGAACTAATATTAGACGAAAGATTACGTGAGGGAAGGTTAATAACACGAAATTCTGTTTGTTTCATTTTTGGCTAGGAAATTGAATAATATGATAGAAACTTCAACAATTTTGTAGAAAATTGAACAATTTAATATAAAATGTAACTATTTGGTCGAGAGTTGAACTACTTTGTTTGAAGTTCATTTTATTAGGTAAAGATTCATTATTTTCATTAGAAATTAATTTCCCTGGTTGAAAATAAATTTTTTGAACTGAAAATTTAACTATTTCATTTTTTTCAAATTACTTTTTTAGTTGAAAAATCAACTGATTTGTAGAGAGCTTAACTTTTAGGCTTGCAAATTCAACGTTTTGGATGAAATTTTTTTTCTTTACTGACTGAAATTTTTTTTGTGACTGAGCACTCAAATATTATCGTGTTGTTGTTGGATGAAACTTAAATAAATTCCCGAAAAAATGGAATTGGCAATAATTACGCAAGATGACGTAATTTTTGCACGGTCCCTTATATGTTGATTAATCAAACAAAAGACGCAAAACTTTCTAAAAGATACGTAGAATTTGCACCTTTATAAACTCATCTATAAAATTCAATGTATCTTCGCATCGTAAAGAGAACAAGTTGTCGGTATTCTAACTAGCAGAACGAGTCTTAAAGGGGAATGGGGGGCGAGAACTTTAGTGGTAAGAACGATATGTATTGGTTTACGTCTCGAGAGTTAGGTGAAGTGGGACCACTACGTATATGTATACTATGGTAAGTAGATCTTGCGCGAAACTGATACTCAGGGTCGTTACGGAAGCGATACTTTCCTCCTGGACGAAGTTTACTCGTAATTCATTTTGGATCTACTCGCAAGCTCCCATAATAGATAGCAGACTACAGGACGAAAATTAAAAAACTATTTTTTCCTTTTTAAGTTTTTCTTGAAAGAGCTTTTTCATAATTTTTAAATTGTCAAACATGAGCACGTTTTAAGCAGTACGTACATAATAAGTTTTGTGATACTGAAGAGATCCAAGAGGCTCAGTAGTACGATATTAGGTAAAAAAATGATTTTTTCGAAAAAAGGGATGAAATGAAATTACATTCATGATTACAAACTTTTTATATCGTATGGATGTCTCGTGACATCCATATCCTGACATCCTCTATCAGTAGTGTATTTTCTTTAGAAAATTTTCTAGTGATTTGTGTGTCTAAAAACTTTATTTAGCTAGCTTTGAAGTATGTATTGAACACTTCAGCACTTTCTATTCATAAAAATATATCAAAAAGAAATTGAAGATCTAAGATTGAAAAATAGATAAACAACAGAATTCAAGAATGTTCACGTTTGATTTTTTATATGTGTTTTTATCAGTAAATAGATAGTTTAAATTTGGTTTTTAATAAAATTAGAAAAAGAAATCTTTTTAATTATTATTGACGAAAATAAGAAAATTATGAAAAGACCAAGTTACGAATTACCTATACGGTTGCATTTTTTCTTTCTTGATTGAAAAATCTTTTATGGTTGTAAATTCAATTATTTGGTTAAA
>NC_046663.1:97757707-97769003 GCF_010883055.1 Belonocnema kinseyi | reverse complement strand
ATTAATTTTTTACCAAAAAGACGAATTTTTAACAATGCGATTTCAATTTTAACGAAGTAGTTGACATTTCAACCAAGAAATATGATTTCTCATCGAAAAATTCAAAATAAAGATGATTTTTTAACCAAATAATTGAATTTACAACCAGAAAAGATTTTTCAGTCAAGAAAGAAAAAAATGCAACCGTATAGGTAATTCGTAACTTGGTATTTTCATAATTTTGTTATTTTCGTCAATAATAATTAAAAGATTTCTTTTTCTAATTTTATTAAAAACAAATTTAAACTATCTATTTACTGATAAAAGTACATATAAAAAATCAAACGTGAACAACGCGAACGATTTATTTCATAATTTTGTACATTTAAAGGACATCAGACTAGAATGGTCTAAAAACAGGGGAAATAAGAACTTTTTTCACAAAAACAGGGAAGTAATTTGTGTTTGATAAAATTTTATCAAACAGAAATTACTTCCCTGTTTTCGTGAAAAATGTTCTTATTTCCCATGTTTTTAGACCATTCTGGTCTGATGTCCTTTAAATCTACAGAATTATTAAATAAATCGTTCAGGAAATATTTGAAATTGATAAAATAAGTAATACAAGTCGTCTTGTTTTCTAATGTCTTAAATTTTCGGATTCTGAATCAAAAATGTGAAATTTATTTGAGTATTTCTAAATTCCAAGGCCTCAAAATGCGCTTGTAGTTGCTTCGAGTAGTAAAAGTCGTATAACATCAGACACTGTGAGTGAGCGCAAGTGAAAAAGGTCAAGAGTATAATCAGTTTGAAAGTGTACTTGACGTTGACTCGAACCACTTGAAAAAATTTTAGAGTGTCAAGCTGCACGAGTCATGATTTTGAAACATAAACAAACTGGGATTAAATATTTAAATAAAGTGAACAATGTATTAGTAAGTGTATTTACTAATAACAGGGTCGCTGAAAAATTTTATTTTCAAAATTCCCTGGCTTCTCTAATTTTTTCCTGACAAATTTTTTCTCTTCCTATTATATATTTGCATATATTTGCTATTTGCAATTTGCTATATTTGCAAATTACCCTTGTAACATTTTTAACCTAGAATCTTTAATGAGTGGAATAAAATAACTTCAGATTAAAATAAAAAAAAAACATTAATTGATTTACTTACTTCAGCCGAAAAAGATTACTTTTCTAGCTTAAGAGATGACTTTTCAATCCCAATGAACAAATTTTCAGCGAAATAGAATTTTAGGACAAAAAATATGCATTTTTAAGAAAATCGTTGAATTTTCAATCTAAAAAGCTGTACTTTCAACCAAACGATCGAATTTTCAAACAAACAATGATTAAACTTGAATATTGACTTAAATATTGAGCCAAATAACAAAAAGGTTAAAAAAGTAGTTGGATTCTTAACTAAATTGTTGAATCCTCAAACAACAAAGATGAATTCTTACCAGAAAATATAATAGGTAGTTTGCATTTCAAACAAGAAAGATTACATTTCTACCAAGAGATGAATTTTTAAACTACAAAAAAGAATTTGCAAAAAAAAAGATTCATTTTCTACCAAAAAAGAGCATTTTAAACCAAAAACATAAACAAACTGTTGAACTTTCAAACTAAAAAAGGCGATTTGTCAACAATATACCAAAATCCTTAATCAAAGAAGATTAATTTTTAATAAAACCGTTGCATCTTTATCCAAAAGAGATGAAATTTCTAATAAAAGTGATAAAATTTGTGTACCAAAAAGACCGCTTTCCAAAAAATAGTTAAAGTTTTAAGCAAGAAAGATTTCAGATAAATTTTCAGCACTTAAATATTTATTTTTACAGTTAATTTTTCACCAAAATAGTTACATTTTTAACCAAAATAGACGAATTTTCATACGAACAATTGAATCTTCAACCAAATTATAAAAATTCTGACTAAAAATATAATCGCCAGGGGGAAGCAACTGCAAAATGAAAATATAAACATAAATACAAGGCAAATAAATTTCAAAGAAGAATATTACAGAGTGCCCCCGCAAAACTTAATTTTCGAAATTCCCTAGTTTTTTTCTAAAAAAATTTTCATTATCCCTGAACATTAATACATTTAAAGACCAAATGACCAAATCGTAATCATGTAACAGTTTTAACATAGAATCTTTTATAAAAGAACCACAATTAAAATTTTAAAAATGCATTTATATATCATTCACAGTTATTCAAAGTAGCGTAATGGCGGGTAATGTGGCGCACATGTTACAAAAAGCTCCGTTAAAAGTTAAATATGTTGAAAACTGTAGTAAAATGATATAGAGTACGCAAATCAATATCTTATCTACCCTACGCGTATGATTATTATTGATTTATTGATTTCGGAAAGGGAAGTAAAAGTTATTTACTGAGTACAATGAAATTAATTTTGGGTATATGATGGGTTCAAATAATTACTAATAAATTGTGAGCAACTTGTACGTTATATATTGTGTCTTTTTAGTCTGGAAAAATGCTATTGTACTTTTTCACTACTTTTTGGTCACTTTAGAAATACACACATAACATCCAAAAATAACTTTTTATGATAAGAATTAAGTGATTAGCTTTATTGTGCAAATTTTTTCACTATACAAAACAGTACACATGAAAAAATACAGTATTGTAAATACCTATCGCTAAAAATCAATCAATTTCTGCTCACCTACCTTTTGTAGAAATTCCCTGACTTTTGCGACATTTTTTCTAATTCCCTCAGTTTTTCCTAAGTTACCCTGACCAATCAAATTCCCTGACTTTTTCCTGATTTCCAAGTTTTCTCTGAGTTACCGCCAACGTGCAATAAATAAATTTCTCTCAAAATCAAGCTGGAAATAAAGTTTCAGAACTAATTAATGACAGCGAGAGAAATCATGATACGAGATTTCTAACATAAGTAGTGATTTAAGTTCTCTAATTGCGCCAAGCTCAGATATTAGAGGAAGTCGAGGAGGAAGTTTCCAGCTTTTATCGGCAACATTTCCGGCTCATGAGTCTGATTAGTATTTGTTGGGATAATAATAAACTAGTAGATAGTAAAAGGTGATAAGCGAATGCAACAAGCGAACGTCATTTGAAAGACAATCCTAAAAGCGTCAAAGTACATAGAACGAGAAAGCACTGTGTGTAACGTTAAGCCTATGTATCCAGAATTCAGATAGAGTTTCCCTAACGAGGCTGAGACAGAGAAACAAACGGCACGAAATAGGAACGGAACTAAAGAGAGAGGTCTTCTCCTCAACCCCACTGACAACATGGTTCTGGAAGCAGAGCTTGGCTTACCAGGAAATCGACTTCTCTGCCATAGTAATAGTGAGATCCGATCGCAACTAGTTCTCCATACCTTCTACACAATGTATGTCCTGCGACAAAACCCGTACACTTGGCTCCGGCCAATCAACACGCAGCGAGTTTAATTAAACCCCCGAAACTCATCTAAAGACCATAACTCATTTGATACTTTGCTCAACTATATAACTGATATTTCGATAATGTAGCCTAAGTTGGTTAGGAATTGGACATTTTTAATGAAGAATTCTTGTTTGAAACATTTAAAGCTGTAGCTCTTTGAAAATAAACTGTTTGAAAATACAAATCTTTACAATTAACATTTTCTCAACATTGAAATGCTTGAAATATCTTGAAGAACAATTTTATAATAAATCACTGGAAGCATAGGCCTCTGACTCATTTAAAAGTTTCAAAATAGTGACAATAGTAATATAAATTTAGAAAATTAGTAGCAAAATAGTGTCATGCAATTTAAAAAAGAATGAAATCGAGGGGTAAAAGTTTTTTTCAAATCTGGCGTACAATATACTTCTGCCACAAAACAATGTGAAATCCTTTCGAATATTTTTAAATGCCCTAAAAGCTATCAAATCCTTTCGATCCCCTGCAATTTGTTGAGATCCTCTGCACATTACTGGAAAGCTCGTGAATCTTTTTAAATCCCTTGAAATCTGAAAAATCACTTGAAGACAATAGAAATCCGTTGAAATCTTGTAATTTCTTTTGAAATTCCATGAATCCTTTAACTACACAGAAAAAAACAGTTTGAGAAACTTTACCGAACTCACTTGGGTAAACTTGGGACATGTAGATACTTTGATAAGGGGCCATCCATATACCACGTGGACACTTTAGGGTGGGGGGGGGGGGATGTATAGCAAAATTCCACGCTTGTCCACGAGGGGGGCCGAGCTAGAATCCACGTGGACACACATTTCCCTAAGTCTGTGAAAAAATATACTGAAATGAGACAAGGTATATTCTAGGAATACTCCAATTTTTATATTGTGCTCACACACAATATAATTTTTATTTTTATTTTTACTTGACTGGCAGCTCCTGAGTGGTGCCAAAGTTAACTGAGAAACTGTCAAACATGTCAAAAATTCGAGTGAAAAAACCTCATTTTAGTACTCTTCAAACCCATCGAAGATGATTGTTTTGGTGCAAACAACTAACAAAGAATTTGACTGGCAGCTCCAGAGTAATGCCAAAGTTCACTGACATTTTAATCAGCCACCGGATGAAAGTTTTGTCCTTTTCATTAAATAAAATTTTAATCTATAGGATGCTTCTATAAAAATAATATGCATATAAAAATAAAAACTACGAAAAGCTCACTTTTTATGCAGATTCACAGATCGCAACAATGGGTTTCAAGAGTACTAAAATCACGTTTCTTGACTTGAATTTTTGGCATTTTTGACAGCCTGCCAGTCAACTTTGGCACCACTCAAGAGCTGCCAGTCAAACTTCTTGGTAGTTGTTTGCACCTAAAAAATCATGCCCAATGGGTTTCAAGGGTACTAAAATTGCGTTTTTTCACTCCAATTTTTGACATGTTTCAGAGTTTGTTAGTTAATTTTGGCACCACCAAGGAGCTGCCAGTCAAACTTATTAATAGTTTTTAACATCCAAACAATCATTCCCCCTGGGTTTGAAGAGTACTAAAATGACGTTTTTCATTCGAATTTCCGACCGGTTTAACTATGAATTGTTGCAAAATGTACCAACAGCTGTTAGCTAGTCAACGAGTTTTGAACTGTTGACATATGAAAATAAAAGAATCTGAAATTTTAGTGAGTACTTAAATGACGTCCATGGAATTGTCGCGACCTCCCGGACATTTTGAAGACTAATAATATCTATATTTTCATAAAATATTCCACGTGGACGAAGTGGGGAGGGGATTTGTCCAAAATCCACGGCTGTCCACGAGGGGGGGGGGGGCAAAAGTGGTGAAAAATTGTCCACGTGGTATACGGATGGCCCCTAAAGTTTAATTTCTATTTGACTAAAACCAAATTCGGTAATACTTTATTCACGAATATGAAATACGAATATCTTCCGAAGTGTACTGTAATCAATAATGTAGTTAGTCGTTGACATTGTACTTCGCTGCCACGTCCTCTAGATCGCATTATGTAGTAACGCAGTTACTGCTCGTTCCGGCACAGTTATTTTAAATTGGAAATTCAAATTTTTTGCCCGCCATGCTTGTACGCTAGATGCCACCATAGTCCGTCTTCCCGAGACTCTCCATTATGTAGTTCTGTGCGTTCCGAGTCACATCGAACTCTAATGCAAAAATTGAAAAGAAAAGTATTTCAAGTAGTTTTTTGGAACATGAGTTCACTAAATAAAGATGAAAGTCGCCGAGGAAAGAAGAGGAATCATAAAAAAGAAGAAAAAATCCTGAAGAAGCTGCGAAAACTGGAAAAGAAAGTTAGACGTGCCAAGAGACGCAGGAAGCGTTCAAGTTCGACATCGTCCAGTTCATCATCCAGCTCATCGACGGGATCTCCGATCCGCTCAAAGTCCAGGTCTCCTCAAAAAAAGGGCGGTGCGCATTATCCGCGAGAAACGCCACACCTCGGAGGAAAAAAGACCAGCGGCGGTGCGCGTCACTCGAGAAGCACGTCAAGCCATTGTTCAAGCTCCGAATCTAGAACCCCTTGCGAAAAAAGTGGTGCGCGTCTTCTACGAGAAACGTCACACCTTAGAGGAGAGTCCAACTAAAATAGTTCAAGATCCTCAAGCGGCAGTTCTCATTCATCCGACTTAAGAAGTCGACCACGATCTAAAAATCGCAGATCTAGAAGCAAATCGAGCTCCGATAGAGAGAACTCAGTCGGTAAGATTGAAAAAAGCAACAAAGAGGGCGATAATAAAACTGAACAGGCTGTTGATAAAGAAGATCCTCTACTTGAACTACATTCTACATTCTAAAAGGGGAAAAACTATCAAGAGACATTCTCTTTGATATCGTGAGTGACGCTGGAAAGATCCTTACAGATTTACAGTATGAGTTATCGATGGCAAGACGGGCCTTTATAACTCCTGCTTTTCACCCGGTCCTGAAAACAGAGTCTGAACAAACGAAAGTCAACACTTTGTTGTTTGGAAATTCACTCACAGAAAAGCTAAAAACAGCTAAATAGGTCGAAAAAGTCGCCAAAGACCTGGAGAGATCCGCTGTATCGACGACTAATCCAAAAAGGACTCAACCGTCATATAAAAATAAAGGTGCTCCAAAAGACGCACGAACTCCCAGATCTTCGGGCTCCAATTTAAACTGGAAAGGCCCTCCCAAGAACAGTTCATCGAGCAGGAGAGGAGGGCAGAAGCCTCAGTATTCGAGAACCAGCGACAGGCGATACAACACGAGGAGATAGAGGTAAGTTTTTCAGGTCGATTGAGTTGCTAATACAGAAAAATGCAGTTTCTTTATGCGTTTCCACTGAGGAGGAATTTTCATCTCCTTACTTTTTAAGGCAAAAACCTGATGGAAGTGACAGGTTCATACTTAACCTAAAAGCACTCAATAAGTTTATTGACCCACCACATTTCAAAATCGAGGACATGAAAACAGCCCTTCGACTTGTGACGAAAGACTGTTATATAGCCTCTTTGGACTTAAAAGATGCATATTTTTTAATACCCGTAGCAGAAAATGATCGAAAATTCCTCCGATTCTCTTTCGATAATAAGATCTATGAATTTAATTGTGGACCCTTTGGGCTTTGTACAGCACCGTACACTTTCACAAAAATTCTAAAGCCAGTAGCTTAAGAACTAAGGAAGCAAGGGATTACTATCGTCATATATTTAGAGGATATGCTTTTTATTGCGCAAACTGAAACTGAATGTAGGGAAAATGTTAAAATAGCTCCAAAAACACTCGAATCGCTAGGGTTTATCATGAATTTAAAAAAATGCCAGCTTAAGCCCTCACAATTATGTAATTTCTTAGGTTTCGATTTAGACAGCAGAAAACTCGCAGTATATCCAGCAATAAAATATGGATGGCTGTATACTGAAAGGCTGGAAAGAGAAAAATATTTGGCACTTGAAAGGTCCAATGGAAATTTTAACTCGCCAGTGATACGCTCAGACAAGGCAAAAGAGGCACTCAGCTGGTGGCTCGATAATATATAACATTCTAGTAATCCCATCAGAGAGGAAATCTACGCTAAAGAAATATTTACTGATGCATCACTTACTGGATGGGGTGCTTTCTGCGAAGGTCATAAAGCCCACGGATGGTGAGACCAGGAAGAACAAAAGCACCACATAAATTATCAAGAGCTCAAAGCAGCATTTTTTGGGTTAAAATGCTTCGCAAAAGAAACTAAAAATTGTGAAATACTTCTCAGGATGGACAATAAGACAGGAATCTCATACGTGAACAGAATGGGGGGTATTCAGCACCCAAAACTCACACAGCTCAGTAGAGTCTTATGGCAGTGGTGCGAGAGGTGACAGATTTGGGTTTACGCTTCATATCTAAGGTCGGAAGAAAATGTAGAAGCCGATAAGCTATCAAGAGTCGTACCAACTGAACCAAAATGGAAGCTCGCAGACTGAGCATTCCAAAAAATCAAGAAAAAATTTGGTCCTATGGCAATAGACCTTTTTGCATCAAGGAATAGTTCTAAGTGTCAAAAATTCGTATCGTGGCATAGGGATCCATACTCTGTTGGAGTAGATGCTTTCACAATTAATTGGTCCAGTCGTTTTTTCTACGCTTTCCCACTTTTTTCCTCATTACTAAGAGTATTACGAAAAATCCAAGTAGATAAAGCAGAGGGGATTGCAGTTGCGCCACTCTGGCCAACCCAACACTGGTATCGAACTTTTATCTCTTGGATGGTAACCGAGCCCGTAATATTTAGACCTAATATAAGTCTTTTGACATGTCTTTACAGAGATACACACCCGCTGTGGGCGGCACTTTCCCTGGTAGCGGGACGATTATCAGGCAGGCGTTCAGAGCAAGCGGAGCAGCAGACGAGGCTGCAACGATAATGCTGGCATCCATCTCCGAAGGGACACTAAAAAAATATGGCAAAGCCATAATATAATGGTGGGATTTTTGCCAGGAAAAAGAAGTTCCCTTGTTCAAAAAGTCAACAAAAACTGTTCTCCAATTTTTCACGAAAGTTTTTGGAAGTACAAAATCTTACAGCACCTTAAACATTTATAGAGCAGCATTGTCCCTTCTAATGGGAAATGAACGTGGAAAAGATAAAGCTGTATCGAGATTTTTCAAAGGAGTTGCAGTTTTGAAGCCACAAAAGCCCAGGTATTCAACTACCTGGGACCCGTAGCCAATTCTGCGGTTTTTCTCAAAATCAGACCCGAATGAAAACCTTCCCCTGGAAAGACTCACTAAAAAATTAGCCACCCTACTGGCATTAATAACGGCTCAGCGCGTTCAAACACTCGCGAAAATAAGGTTAAACCAACCTATGCTTAATATTCTCATCTTCACGGAGAACCCACAGATATGTGTAGCTTCAGTACTCCAAACTTACATTCAAAGAACGTCTGTCCTTCGGCAAGAAAATATGAGCAAATTATTTCTCACTTTTAAAAAACCTTATCACGAAGCAACCTCACAGTCCATAAGCCGTTGGATAAAGGAAAGCATGGAGAAAAGCGGTATCTACACAACATATTTAAGGCCCATAGCACAAGGCATGCGTCCACATCTGCTGCAGCTCGTAAAGGAACTTCCATCGAGGTAATTCGACAAGCAGCAGGCTGGTCTAAAAGTTCGACAGTTTTTGCTCGGTTTTATAATCGTCCCATTTCCAAGAAAATGATTTCGCTTCTGCAGTTGTTTTAGGTAGCGGATAAAATGTAGTCTACAATAATGAGTTAACTCTGGTATAAAAATAAAATCTAAGATTTTATATAAAAATCGCAACGACCTTTAGCTTTAAACATCTACATAATGTGATCTAGAGAACGAGGCAGCGAAGTACAATTGAACGATTGAACGAACTTACCTATGGTGAAGTTCAATCATAATTGTGTGAGCTGCCTCGTCCGAATAGATCACACCCACCCAATAAAATTGACAACCTTAAACCACACCCTAATACATATAAAAACGGTAAAAAGGGTTTTTTAGTTTTTCGTAACGTTGTGATTTAAACCTGCTTTAAAATATAATGGAGAGTCTCGGGAAGACGGACTATGATGCCATCTAGCGTACAAGCATGGGGGGGGGGCAAAAAATTTGAATTCAAATTTAAAATAACTGTGCCGGAACGAGCAGTAACTGCGTTACTACATGATGTGATCTATTCGGACGAGGCAGCTCGCACAATTACGATTGAACTTTACCATAGGTAAGTTCGTTCAATCGTTCAATTCTAATGCACATAATTATAGAACATATGAAAGGTTAAATCAAAATTACCGATCAGTTGGGTAATTTTAATAATAACAAAATGCAAACAATTCGAGATACATCCAATCCAAAACTGTTTTTCCTTTCTTCGACCGTTATAAATCTCCATGAAATATTTCAGCAAATTATCGTTAATATTGTCGGTCTTACGATCAATACGAAGTAGAAACATTTATTTTGCAATAAATATCTCCTCTACGTTTCGACCAGGAGTGGAGTAAAAAGTAAAGAATAAATAATATTTTTTTGTATAAAAAACTTTCACAAAGAACAAAATTTTTCATAATTGTCAACACTCTTGTCTTCACAATTTTCAGTGATATCATGTGAGCAAAATACAGGTTACGTCATGCACTTCTGTAATCAATCTTTCCTCATGCTATTTTTTGTAACAATAAAATCATAATATATTTTTTCACAATGTGTAGTTATTCCAACAATTTGTAATTATTCCAACAATTAAAAAACTAACAGTCTAGTAGATCGAAAACAATCACTACATCGACAAGCTACATAGTTTAGTAGATTTTCACAATTTTAAACAACTTCATTTAGAAATTATAAATAAAATTTTTTTTAATATTTGAAATGCACAGATGTTATTTATATTGAGTTCAAAAATATAGAAACCAAGAGTATAGTTCAATGTTTTAGAGTTAAGAATTCTCAAAATGACTTTAAAGTCTGTCCCACAGGTTTTTCGTTTAACATTCATATTCATCACATATACCTTCCTTGATCTTATAATTTTTTTTTCACACTCTCTCGGGTTATCTTTAATTTTCTTTGACATTTTAGGAGGTTCGATATTTTTTTGTTTTTGAAATATCATGGTCTAAAATGGTAAGCCGTTTGGCAATCACTCGTGAAATATGTCAATATAAAAAAATAAAAGAAGTTTACACCAAATGTCATTTACTAAACTTTATCCATTTTCTCTCTTTGTCCACTTCTGAAATTGATGATCATCAATTCTTTATTTAAATTATTTGACTTTTAATTACTTGAAGTTGCTTTATATTTTAATTTTGAAAATTAGATCTACAAATAATCCCTTGTAAGGATGATCTAGATGTACAGTCAAGTTCGAAATAAATGAATCTTTAATTTGATACGAGGTGTGTTCAAAAAGTAAGGTGACTTTTCAATTTTCCCGGGATATGTACATTCAAGTTTTAAATTTTTTGTTTTGTTGTGTTGGTTTGGTATGCTCGGCGATTTTTTTCTTTCGAGAAAAATGGAGCAAAGAATTTGCATTAAATTTTGTGTGAAAAATGGAATACAGTGCTCTAAACCTCTTTAAATGTTGACAGTTGCATACGGTGAGTCTACTCTGAGTAAGAAAAATGTGTATAAGTGGTACAAGCTGTTCCAAGAAGGCCGAGAGGATGCCGAAGACGAATCTCGCCCTGAACGTCCCAGCATGTCAACAACAGATGAAAACGTTCAAGCAGTGCAAGAAATGGTGTGGAAAAATCGCCGAATTACCATCAGAGAAGTTGCTGAAGATGTTGGCATATCGGTTGGCTCATGCCATGCTATCTTTTCGGACGTTTTGGGCATGAGACGTGT
>NC_046663.1:97752472-97757607 GCF_010883055.1 Belonocnema kinseyi | reverse complement strand
ATATGGAAGAGAATGGTTTCTATTATTTTTCAATTGGTTAGCCGAGCGTACAGTGGGATTCGGTACCTTTAGATGTAATTGGACGAGGCTTTGGTAACGCACCGGTGATATAAGTTCAGCAGAAGAATGGATACTCTGCATGATACGAAAAGAAAATCGTCAAAGAGAAGAAAGAAGTAAATATTGGAAGAAAACAAAGAGAAATGAAATCTAGCCTAAGTTCAATTATCTAAAATTGAAATTGCCCATAAGTAAGGAAAAGGCGAATGCAAATATATTTGTTGGGATAAAGTCAAAACAGGAAATTCAGAAGTCGTTTTTCTGAAATGTTCTATCTTGTGAAAGTGGTCCCACCTTGTAAAATACCTAAATATTTTCTATGCCCCCCTCCTACCACAAAATTTTACTAAGATTGTATAAACGTAAGAAATAAATATAAATTTAAATTCTGTTAATTAAAGAAACGTAGAAACTTAGTAAAAATCATAGATTTAGAAACGAAAATGTGTTTAATAACAATTTTGTTAAAAAATTATCGCTCTTCGTTGGAAATTCAACTATTTGGTTGAAAGTAAAAATTTTAATTGAAAAATCATATTTTCGGCTTAAAAATTTAACTGTTTTGTAGAAATTTCATCTTTTTGGTATGAAAATATTTTGCATACAAGTTTTTTGTCTTTATTGAGTGAAAAATCTTTCTCGGTTGAAAATTCAACACTTTTCATTAAAATATGTCCTTTTGGTTAAACACTAAACTATTTAGTTGAAAATTTGTATTACGGCATAATGCCTAATCTTCTTGGTTGAAAATTGTTCTTATTTCAAAATGTATTTATTTGGTTAAAAATATAGTGAAACTCTTCTATAGCGCCGATTTTTGGTCTGACTGTGGGTTGTAACTAACTCATTATAGCTCGCTTCGCTTTTGTTTGTTCACGCCTGACTGCTCGCCTGAGTGACAGCCGCAATTTCCGCGCACCCCGCGTAGCGCCTGTTACACCTACATGCGACGGGGCCTCAATTCTGGTAAGAGCTATAGAAGGGAGGGCTACTGAAGGCTTTCACTGTACATTTTACTTGGCATCAATTAATTTTTATACTGAAAATAGAACGATTCCTATTGCTAAGTTAAAAATTTAACTTTTTTAGTTTTAAATTCAAATGCGTCGTTGAAATTCAGGCATTTTGTTGAAAATTGATCTCTTTGGTAGAAAAGTAATCGCATTATGTAAAAATTCATCTTTTTAGTTGAAAATTAATGAAATTGGTTGACTTTCTTTGAGAATTTATGTATTTGGTTGAAAATTTAACTATTTTGTTCAAAAATCATATTTTCCGTTTAAAAATTTTAACTGTTTTGCAGAATATTCTTATTTTGGAGATTTTAATTTATAATTTATTTATTTTGTTTGAAACTCGTATGATTTGGATGAAAATTAAATTAAATTAGTAGGTAATTTACCTTTTTGCACATTTTTCTCTCTAAAATTCAACAATTATGTTTGATATTAACTTTTCTTGTTAAAAATTTATATTTTTGAGTTTAAAACTGAACTGTTATGTACAAAATTAGTCTTTTGACTTAAAAATTGAACATTTTGAATAAGATAATTTTTTCTTGATTGACTGAAAAATCTTTCTTGGTTAAAAATTCATCTCTTTACTTGAAAATTGAACAATTTTTACCTGCAAGAAAAGTTTATAATGGTGAGGGAAAGTCAGGGAATTCCAAAATTGTGATTTAGTAGCAACCCTGGAATGTGCAAAACGGTTAAGGGAGTTTGAACAAAGGAAAGTGTGAAAAAGAAAGGGATGAAGTAAGAAAAATGAGCTACTTAGATACTTGATGGTCAAAGGACGTGGAGCCATCTAACAAAGTGAAAACGTGTTCAAGATATGAAATGTGCCTTTGGAAGTTGAAAGAGAAAATTATTCCCGTTGGGCATGCTCGTGCCACTCTTTCTAAGTTAGCTCAATTACAGGATTTTTGTCTTAAGCTCTTCACGTTGTTGTAATTCGAAAGATTAAATTTTTTAATTAGTAAAAAAAGATATAATAATGTACAAATAGTCCAGGCATTACGTCGGAAAAAAGTGTAAAATTCCACAATAAGTCCAACCAGTAATGTTTTTAATGAGAAAGTTTCGTTTTGGGGTCCTTTTTGACATATCAAAAATGCTAGAACAGATCAGTTGCCAAACCCGTTTTTTTTTGGTTTGAAAACAGTTCCAAAAGTTACTTTTGCGTGGACGGATAATTCCCATTGCATTCTAGAGCAAAATGTCCAACAGAAAAAAGAAAGAAAACAAAATTTTGAGCAAATTTTGTGTAAAAAAATGCGCTAACTTCTATTGCTTTCGAATTATGATACATTAAAAAGTCCCCCTTTTTTATTTTCAGCGAAAAATCACTAAGTTTCAAAATACACTGTGTATCATTGCAAATAATGGCTACACGGAAAAGTGTTCCACAGGTGAGTGAAACTAGACTCAATTTCCAGTAATTACAGAAAAACAACAATATACTTCCTGTGATAGGTCATGAGTTATGACCCCTCAAATTGGGCAATTTTAGCCTGTTTTTACGGACAAAAAAGTAGACTTCAGTTTTTTCCAAATAAATCCTGCCAAGTTCAGTTTACATTGATTGTACTAGAAGATGAAATAGAGTCTACAAAAATCTGCGCATATCTAAAAAAAGTCTTTTAGACCTATTATTTTGGGAAATGTAAGGTTTCAAAAACTTCATTTCTTTTGCATTTTGACCAAAATCGAAGAATTTGTGTTTTTTCAAAATACCTCATTTACTGAGAATCCCACCACAAATTTCCTAGAGAATAAATGAAAGTAGAGCTAATTTTGCGTAATATCGAAAAAAAGTGTCCTAGCTCAAATAGGTCACGAGATATGACCTTGGAAAGTGCACTCTTCATGCATAGAGGCACCTGAGCGTACCGTAAATTAGAACTACGGTCATATTTCGGAATTTTCGTCACAAATAAGTGTATATAATTCATTTATTATGTATAATACGTCTTTTGACATTAATAAATAAATAACTGTTTATAACAAAAGCTTGCTATCACTGCTTATGTTTACTTTTTGGCCATTTTTTATAATTTTTGTGGCAAAAAGTCACCGTAATTGATTAAAAATGTGTAATATGTTTTTTATCCATAAGCAAATATTTTTATTGATAATTGTTTATAACAAAATATTGCTATAACGACTGTTGAGTACTTTTTGATTACTTTTGTGGCAAAAAAGTACTGATCATTGATTAAAAATGTGATATATATTGTTTATTGATAAACAAATCGTTTTTTAAATAATTGTTTAGAACAATTTTTTTTAATAAATACTTTTTCTGCATTCAATTTTATGCTTACCTCGAAGACACTTGTAATTCTCAGTGATTTCCGTAAATTGTACATAATATGCTGTGACCGACCTCCTGGGTGGTGTGGAAATGAGTATTTATTTTAATACAAAGTAATACATTCAATAATTTATTAAACGAATTTTATATTATTGAGTTACATTTCATATGTCATTACTTTAAACTAATCAATTACTTAATTATATTTAATGCCAAAAATGGTCACATCAAATTATGTACAATTTACAGAAATCACTGCGAATTACAAGCGCCTTAGAATTAAATACGGAATTGAATGCAGAAAAAGTATTCATTAAAAGGTATTGTTACAAAGAGTTACAAAAAACTATTTGTTTATTGATAAAAAATATATGTCAAATTTTCCAAAGTCATATCTCGTGACCTATTTGGGCTAGGACACTTTTTTCGATCTTACGCCGAATTAGCTCTACTTTCATTTATTCTCTAGGAACTTTTGATATGTCAAAAAGGACCCCAAAACGAAACTTTCTCATCAAAAACATTGCTGGTTGAATTTATTATGAAACAAAACTACCAGATGCCTAGACTAAAATATAATAAATTTGACAAGTGACATCTTCTAACCGAAACAGGGAAAGTATGGGTTGACGTGAAAGATTCTAATAGGTTTAGTGGCAGATTTAGAGTGACGGTTTGGTCCTGCCATCTGGTCGTCAGGAAAAGCTTCCAAGTTCGATGCTTGTTGAACACGCACCGCAGATAACTTTTTTCCCTAGTTTGAAGGGCGTTAAATTGGGAACCAGGTTATACATTTCTATCGCCATGTCCAACCGCAGGGAAATTCAATCAAAGCAGCGCCCCAGGCTAAAATGATTCTGTTCTGCTTCGTCAGTTATCTGACACCCTGTTTTCCACCTATGTTCCAGGCATTGGCACTTTTATTTTCATATGCTTATCGCGACAAATAATCAATTGTTCGTCATCTATATTTGTAAACCAGTGATAAAGAGAATGTACTGCAATGTTAATTATTGTTGGCTGATTCATACAGTTTTAATGCAAAACAAATCGTTTTTTTTCTTCAATTTTCTAAATAGAGATACACGGTTTTAACTTCGAACTTTTAGCTTTGATTTTTTGTATAAAATAACTCTGACATAATCTAAAATTGTTCAAAATTGGTAATCATGATGGTTTTTGTTTAAAAATTCTAATTTCCATTAAAGAAAACGAACACAATCTCAAGTTTTTTTCAATTTAAAAAACAGATGCAAAAACTCAAATATGCAAATAACTACCTTATAAAATTTATATACGAGGTGTGTTCAAAAATAAGGTGACTATGGTTTTCTAAAAAAATATTCATTTATTCCTCAACATTTATGTTGTCCCCTTCAAAGTAATCCCCCTCAGATAGAATACACTAGTGCCAACGCTTTTTCCAATTTTTCAGTTTTGGGAAAAGAAAAAAGTCACTGGGGGGCAAATCCGGTGAATATGGAGGCTGAGGCATGACTGTGGTGCTGTTTTTGGTCAGAAAATCTTTCACAAGCAGCGATGAATGAGCAGGTGCATTATCGTGATGGAAAAGCCACGAATTGTTTTTCCAAAGTTCTGGACGTTTTTTGCGTATCGCCTCTCGCAAACGGCGCATCACTTGAAGGTAATATTCCTCATTGACCGTACGACCTTGTGGTAAGAATTCCTGATGCACTACGCCACGGTAATCAAAGAAGACAGTGAGCAAAACCTTCACATTTGACCGAACTTGACGT
>NC_046663.1:97716557-97752372 GCF_010883055.1 Belonocnema kinseyi | reverse complement strand
GAATATGCTATTTCGCCTTCTCAAATGCCTAGAAGTAAGCTCGAATTGCTGATGGTAAATGGAAAAATCCAATCTCTTAGATGTAACATTATTAAATAATTAATCAATTACTAACTTCGTGTTTTCCCAAAGAAAGAATAAAGGTCTAATTGGCCCTAAGGGTAGAGGAAATGGCTCAAACATAGCACACCCACTCCTTTTCGTTGGATTGCCGGGACTCTATGAACCGAAATTGAATGAATAATGGGTCATTCAAAAGGCTATTGGATAACGTTTCGAATGGTAAGGTTGATTTTTTCACATTACCAGTGGTTCTTTTTTGAATAAAGATTTTCCAAAAAGCGAGGTTTTCGAAAATGGAAAAATGGTGGCTCGAATATGGCACACCCAGAAAAAAATCAAAATACACAAAAAATAAGCATGTTAACAGTATGTAAATATTTAATTATATAATTTTCAAGAACACAATATACAGCAAACGTATTGACAACAGTTGCACATCGATAGGGCTGGTTGCGGGTAGTACACTTGACCCAAGATTTCTTTTCTGGCAAAATGCAGGATCTATTGCAAAAAAAGATTAAGTACATGAATACATGAACCTATTCTTGTTAACATTCAGAAAGTTGAATAATAGCTATGATTTTCTATTTAAAAAAGTGTGCCATGTTCGAGCCACTCCTGGTGTGTCATATTCGAGCCCCTACCTACAAATTATTCATGTCTAAAAAGCATAACCTTTAAAGAAAGGCGTCTCCATATCTCCTTTTCATACTATGCTGCTAACTTTACTGCACTAATACAAGCAGTATTTATTAATAAAATTCCAATCATGAGATAAAAAATGGACATTTAAGGTTCATTTAAAATGAATTCGAGGATGATTGTTTATACATTTTTTGTCTCACGTTTCCAATAATGCACATCGAACAATGAAGCATACACTTTTTTCTACTATACTAAAGAGCATTCAACTCCTACTATTACTAACGAAGAGCATGTTTTAATTTGTTAGAAATCAAAGTGTGCCATATTCGAGCCCTATGCCATATTCGAGCCATCTCCTCTACCAATAGGCAATCAGGTGAACTAATTTTTTTATCCAATTTTCATGTATATCGCCCAGAAATTTCTTCGAATCCACAAAAAATAAAATCAATTTTTTTGGTTTAAAAAAATTATATTTAGAGGTTGTTCAAGCCCCATGAAGTTTAACACATATACAGATAGAAAGTCGCAGTTTAAAAAAAAATCTAGTTTCTGACCAATTTTAAATGACAGTGAGGTAATAGTTAATGTCAACAAAAATATCTGACTTTAATTATCTTCTTAGTAGAAATGAAAGTCAGAAACAACATTTCAAATTCCAAATTTTTCTTCTAATAGCCTTCCCACTCACTATTCATTTCATTCTTTGTTTTGTCACTTGACTAAGATAACTTTTTCAAATTATTATTTTTTTAACATTGGGAAAAGAGTATTTAGAAACTTTAAAAAGGATTATTGTTCACGTACACTTACTACTTGCTCATAAATAAAGAGTAAAAGCAAATCTAAAGATTTCAGAAAAAATCAACTTTCTAGAATTAATTACTTTAGGAAAATATAAGCAAGAACAATGCGCAATTGTTCGGCATTTCAAAAAGTCAATAAATTAGCGAATCTACCGAACATGCTCAGGCATCACAGCCCAAAAGGAAGTCTAAAGGGTTTTGGACGTATCTTTACCGCAAGTGTGCCTTTAAGAAATATAAACTCCTTATTAATACCTGCTGATGTTGTCGGCAGTATCTCGATGTCATAGAATTATTTTTAAAGCGGAATAAAAATATAAGATTTCTAACTAATCATATATCTGAACCCCATTTAAATTAGGGCTAAATGGATTAATTTCTGCACTTGTGAGTTAGATCTAGCTAAAAGAGGGTTATTTATCTGGATTAAAGTAATCCCTTAGATTTGGAGGGTCGGTTATTTCTCCAAGAGAAAAATGAACACGTGCTACTCGCTGAGAAGTGGTGATCAAAAGATTAAGAAAACACGTGTCACTTTTAAAACCACTACTATTTTTCTTCAAAAATAGAATGCCTTTAGCTAATGTTGTTACGAAAAGTATATATATCCTTTGACTCTGGCTGAATAAAGTTTTAGATTTCAAACGTTGGAAACAGGGCTGTAGCAAACAGATAATTTATTTAGAGCACACAATGCGCTTTCCCTTCGTGTAATCTGCTGGTAATTTTGTAACATTTCTGAACGTGTTTTTTCTTGTCAAATTTATGAAACTTTGAAGCCAACACTAGCTCATAAATAATAAAAAAGATTTCAAATTGACAGTTGTTCTTATTTTGTAACTACTATTCGCGTAATAATGTGACCCCTTCCACTTGTGCTCAATTGTAGGAGCTACGACATAAGCTGTGCACGATAATTTAAAATTAAAAATGGGATGAAGTAATACAGAGGATTTAACTAAAAAATGAACTGTTGAGCAAAAATCTAAGGTCCATTTGATAAACAGGTTACAGAATAAAAAAAATATATATTTTCTGCTTTCATGCTAAGGAGGAGTTGCGCAGGTGAACAAAATCATTTATCTACCCTACAGCACAATTACGTGAACAATTGATCGAATTCTCTTTAGTTTTTTTCCGATTCACGAAAGATAAATGGTGTTCAAGCGAACGTGGCGGTAAGACTTGGATTATTAATTAAATGGGAAATTGAAACACAAAGCGCCAGCAAGTAAACTGTGAGCGTCATTTTCCTGTTATTGCCACTTTTAAGAAAGCCACAAGACATTATTGACAAATTAAACTTTACTTAGAACGGAAATACTGCTTAAATATTTCACAGATATACAATTTTTATAGATACTAAAATTTAAAAGCCTTTATAAATCTAGAAGATGTTGCAATTAACACGGAGAAAAATAAAAGCAAATAATATGGCGATATAAAATAATAAATAGGTGAGCAAGTACTGGGAGACTTAAATAGTGGTAAAATAGGGTAGTTTTTCCGCATTCTCTTAAAACTTGTGTTCTTGTTAGGAAGCCTTTCGCCTTTCCCTGGTGAAAAACAACAACATCGTATAGAAGCCAGAAGGCGGATGTATTAAAAGCAATGCGTTATCAGGAAGTACCTAAAGCGCTGTCAAACCAATTAAGCTTGTTGGATTATAAAGGTAGATTTTAGGACCCTGCTGAAACTACTTTATGGCTCCCAACTACGAGTGAGAGAGCGTCCGTGATGAATCAGTTTTATACAGCAAACTCACGTCAGAGCAGTATTTATAAGGTTTCGCGAACGCAATCCACCTAACGATCAGATTAATTTGTGCCTTTGCATTGTTTAGAATCCGATTGTTCCGAAATTTCACCCCTAATTTGCTTCTCGCTTTATGGTTAACAACATACTGAGTAATTAAAATAGAAAAAATGAATTACTGGGTTCAACAAAAAAAGGAAGATGTATTATAATGAACAAAATAGTGTTTATTCGAGGATTTATCGGCACCTACATTTTTTAAATATAAACACAAATAATCTTGCAACATCCACCGACCACGTAAAAATTCTCGGTTTTTTCCCATCCTTGGACAATTCCCGGTTTTCCATTTCAGTATCGACCCTGCTATTGACTATTAAAGCTTCATAATTTAAATAGATTGAAATCAACATTTAAATTTAGACGACCCTAGGAGATATGGAATAGAGTAACTTCAAAAAAGCAACATTAAAGTATGAAAGTCCTCCATCTGACAGAACTCAATCAGGAAAATCCATTTAGATTCTGATATCCCTGATCTGATGACATGACGAAATCTGAAGAGAGATTGATCCTTCTGAAAAGAAATAGGCAACCGGGTTGAGTCTTCTGTTTTCGTGTCGTGGAGCGATGACGTCCTCACGCAGAGGAGTCGCTTTCAATTAGTGCTCTCACCACTAGAATCTGGGTGGCAGGACCAAAACAGGCTTTTCGATTAAATTATTAATTAACGTTCTCCTAGAAATACCACATTATACACGTCACACAAGCGTGTGCATGGGATTTATAGGAAGACTTCGACGATAGGAGTAGAGGTTTAGATAGAGTTACGAAAGGCGAAGAGCCGATAGAGGTGGTAATAGTATGGTGCTTCCTACGTTAAAGTACATATACAAATACCTACGAACGTTTTGTACATAATCAGTGCGCAGTTGATACAGCCAACAACCGCGACATGAACGAGAATAGAACAAGCCACGGTGTACTATATAATATATACCTACACATCCCGTACTTGTTTGATTATGGTTCGTTCGTTATACCTTCACTTGAGCTTTAAACTGAATAATGCCTTTTCAATATACCGTGAAAGTTGACTTTCTGCACTTACAAAAATAACCAAACCAGTACTGTCGTACAAACTAAAAAGATACATAAGTGACATTGTCACTTCTGTCGACTTTTTTATTGGCTAGTTTAAAAGAATAACCCTAAGCGGCAATGTCACTTACGTATATTTTTATTTTGTATGGCAGTGTAGGTGTGCTTGTAAAAAAATTTGTCCTTAAAAAAGTCACGAACTAGCTAGGTCTCGGATGAGTGAAAAAATCATCCGATATCATATCATTGCCAGTGTTAATTTTATATCAGAACCAAAAGGGTCACAACCTAGGGCATCAATTTTCAGGGGCGCCATTGTGGTTTAGAGTTTTGTTTATTATTAAAGAATACTTCTGTTTTCACATTTGTATTGTGTTTTTTTGTGTGCTTATCAACCCTGCAATCAAAACAATAATAATAATGAAAATTAAAAATTCTTATTTCAATACACTTTCCCTAACTGCTTCGAATCTTTTCCCACATTTAAACTGCCGGAAAGAAATAATGCATTTCAAGGAAATGAGCTCACGCATCTCCCAAAGAGCAGAAAAGAGCTAGGATTAAAATCTATGCGATGAGTGTGTCTCTCCTTGTTTAGTGTCCCAAGAGAGCCAACCAGAAAACAAGGAAAGCTCGACAAATTCAGGCCGCTACCGAGCAAAGAAGATTCTTTGAAAAACGATATATTCTTTCAAAATTGAATGTAAAATCTTTGGTTTGAATTTTTATGTTCTCACATAGAAAAGGTGGAGATTTTTTTTATTTTCTTACACTAGGTCGCTTTTTAATCAATATATTTGCATCTCAATGAAATCGATCTGAAAAAATAAGTGTCCATAATATAACTGACCAAAATAATTGCAAAAAATGATTATTGTTAAAAAAATTCTGAAAAATGAAAACACTGAATAATAAGCGATATAGTGTAAGAGATTTGAAAACATTAACACCTATCCTACGAAAAGACACCAGTGAGAGATTATTAATTTTTTAAATAATTACAAACTGGCTTTCAGAATAAATGTCATTCTGAAAAACTTGAAATTCATTAACTGCAGCATTAATGCCGGAAAAGAGTAAATTTTCAAGATTTAATGGAGAAAAAATTGTTTAGACAAAAGAAATTGGTTTAAATAATTTTAAACAGCCTTGTACAAAAAATATCAATCTTAGAATTCATCACCTGGGTTATTAATTGCACAATCTAGTACTTTTCCAAGATTTAAAATGGGTGAATTATTTAAACAAATTAAAATGATTTAAATTGCCAAATATCGTTAAAAAATATATTACATTCAACATTAGATAATTGTGTTATTAATTCCAAAAATTAATAACTGTCTACGATTTACAGAGGAAAAAATGAAACAAATGGAAATTGTATAAATAATTACGAAATATTTTAAACAAGAAAAACATTACTCTTTAAAGTCATCAACTGTCTCACTTATCCCGAAAAATAATAACTTTTCACCATGCACAAAAGAAAACATTATTGAAAGAAATGAAAATTTCTAAATAATTACCAAATATGTTGAAAAAATAATATTGCTCTTAAAATTCATTAACTGTATCATTTATCTCAAAAATAATAACTTTTCACAATTTACCGGGGGAAAATGGTTTAAACAAATAATAATTGTTTAAAATATTCAAAATTAATAAAAAAAATGCTTAAAAACTTTACACTTATAGAATAAAGCTAATTCATGTTGTAAAAGTTCACAAAAATACCGTCTTTAGCATGAGTTTGACATAAAAATGGTATTTTACGCCTGTTGGGGCATTTTCAGGGTACAATACAAGGGGAATCGCAATTTCCCAAAAGTTTATAACAATAAATTATTTATTCAATATTTTTTATACCGTTATTTTCCCATTAAAAACTCCACGCTGATTTCAAAAACCAGGAGGTACGGGTTAATTGAACCCATTTTTATTACCTAGGCCCAAACCTGAAGTTAATTTTTATAACTCTGAGAGATCGTTTTTCATCTTGAAAACATTCCTGTCGTTTCAAAAACATGCTTTAACATCTTCATGATAATTTTTAATACATATTTTGAAGTAATTTACGGTTCATAACTCGTCAGATCTTTTTATTAAAATTTGTTTCCTTATACCTTTTTGGAACATTTTAAGACCAAAAAGAAAAAAATTCCCTGGAAATAAAGTGCATGGATTCTTTATTTGAAGCCCAAAATACAATATTCTGAAAATTTATAAATATTTTCATGCTTTTCAAATGTTCTCGGTTATAACTCGGTAGTTGAAATAATAATGTCATATTTATCATTTATCATTTATTCTCAGACCCTTTTTTTGAATAAAATCGAATTTACATGAAAAATCCATATTTTGTGCAAATTA
The DNA here is from genome assembly GCF_010883055.1 of Belonocnema kinseyi. Classification (NCBI taxonomy): domain Eukaryota; kingdom Metazoa; phylum Arthropoda; class Insecta; order Hymenoptera; family Cynipidae; genus Belonocnema; species Belonocnema kinseyi. The sequence goes on along the minus strand of NC_046663.1, from coordinate 97,745,632 downwards.
ACATAAAGTGTATAATTTCATGGTAAATATTGGAATATAAATAATTTTAAAGATAAATATTGGTAAATATCAATTATTGAACACGTAACATACACTGAGAAAACTATATCGCATGAATTACAATATATAGCGCTATTCCTGCGCTATATCTCGTGATTATCGCATTACAATAGCGCAAAATCGTAATAACGTACATTGCAAGTTTTTACATTATATACCGCATGATTGTGCAGTCTATAACCTAATAATTTAAGTTTATTACGCCATCACATTGTGCTTCTTCTTTTGTGATCTCGCGACGGTTCGAGTAGTGAACAAACGATCACAGGAAAAAGTAAAGATAAAGTTTACATCAATTCCAGGTGGATTCACCGGAACAAAACTTAACCTTGCCAGATAAACTTTGCATGAATCGAAGATAGTTTCCGATTTTTAATCTTGCCTAGATAATCTTTCATCTTATAATCGCTCCATTTTTATTCGAGGTGTAGTGACAATTACGACGCCAGCGATATCCAGCGTCGTTTAACTTCATTAAATTTCAGAGAAATGGGGATTCCCATCTGTCAGTTACATTTTGCATCGACGAATTCAGAATTATTTTCCTAACCTCAGTGAAAATATGTTTAATCATCATCCATTGCAGGTCTTACCTACAGCAAATTTTTCCTTTTTTCTGTGATTGTTTTAAATCTGGTGTCTCGATTTATAGCTCGAACTCACTCATACTCTGCTTTTTTCCCATTGCTGATATGGACGCCGCGCCGTATAGAAGACGATACTAACCAATTTAAATTGATTTATTTCTGTGATATTAGTGCATTATAATATCGTACAAAGCTCCGGGAACTGATTGTACATTATCATATTGCGCTCACTTGCAATACAGAGATTTTGCGATATCATTGTGCGATATCTTTTTCTCCGTGTAGGTTGAACATAAAATTTATTAGCATAAAAATTACACAGTAAAAATAAATACTTAAAGTTATATACGACTTAATTTCATATTTGACTTGAATTAAGGAAGTACCTGAATTTAAGTGTGCAACCCATCTTGAATAAAGCACTAACTTATCTCAAATAAGAAAACAGCATTTTTCTACTTGAATAAAGTAAAGTATCCTCCTAAATTTCAATATTTAGTTCTGAAAGTAAGTTGAAGGCAACCTGAAATAACCTGTAAGGCTTTCTTCACCTAAAATAAAGGAATATACCTTTCCTGAAGTTCAGGCTCGTACTACCTTGCATGCCGTTACAGAACGCTTGCACTACTATACAGCTCGTGGCCATTTATTCTAGTCGCATCCTACTCCAATACTCCATGTCGCGTTGGTCAATGTCGGCTATGATACTATGTTTCCATTATTCGAGGAGTTTTTGTTTCACAGATTTAAAAAAGTGCTGCAGCAAAATCAGTTCCAGTTATCAGCTAATATTTGGATTATTAAACCCATCAAAGTAATAAATTTATTACAAAACTTTTTTTTCTCAGCGTGAGCGCCCTTTGAATACATTACGGAACGCAATTGTCTGCAGATTTTGGACCGCACCTGCCCCCAATATACCGTTTTTTCCATTTGTCCTACTTTTCCTGTATTTTCTTACAACTTTGAACCCAACTTGTATATTTTATAAAACAAATAACTATTATATAAAAACAGCTAAGGAGTGGTCATGCCTCCCTGAATTTCAAATAGTCCCGACCTGAATTTCAGGAATCTAATTCCATTAATTTAATGTTGAGATGTAATTCTTAATTTCAGATTGCCTATGCTTCTTTTTGTGACACCTTAAAATAAGCCGAATTATCTACTTAAATTAAGTTTTTTTTTGCTGCGTACATTTGACTGTATGTAAATTTCTTTTTAAGAATAAATAATATTATAATTACATGTACGAGACGAACAATCATAAGTCTTTTTTGAAATTTTTGAAAAAAGTCATAAATGAAAAATAATATGCCCGTGGTAGTTATAATGTAAATTCTATTTTATATTTTTGTAGCATTCACAAAGTTAACACTTAAAGAAATAATTATTTTGAACTATTTTCAATATTATTAAATTAAGTTTTTGAGTAACAAAATTAATCAAGTTATACCATAACAATTTATTTTTAAAAAAACTTATAAAAAATTCTAACTTAATATTTTATCATTTTAAAATAGATTTTTTCAGTGAAGCCGATGTCCTATGTTATTGTTCCAATGTATAGAATCGTGGCGTAGAACAAAAGTCAAAAATACACAGATGGATAATAAATTTTGTTAAGATTCAAATTACCATTATAAGTTTATGATGATTGGCCACCAGGAAATAGTAATTAGCAGAGGCCAATGATGGTATGATTTCCCACTGAAATGTGGCGAAATAGTCATTGGCCACCTCACGTTATCGATTACTGATTTCGAAAGCACAGTGATTAGTCGCAAAATTCTATAATGATTGGCCGGAACCAAAAATTGTTTTCGACTGTTTTTTTTTAATAGCATATAAAATGTTTAAATAATCCTGAATTACTTTTTGCAAAGATATCGGAGTATTCTTTCGCACAAGCATATTTAAATGAGGTGGCTAATCATGACAGGGGGGGGGGGGGGCAAGCATTGTAACGATTACCCTATCATGATTTCTTGGAAACGTGATTTTAGGTCTTTAAGACCTTCTCTTATATATTGGAGACGCACTCTCACAACTCATTATAATAAATAATGTAGCTAAAAATAATAAAAAAGGGGAGGCGAAATCGACCGCCAGAAGTCGAAATTTAAAATTTAAATGTATAAACTTAAAGTACCCTATTCTGCATATTAATAATACAGGCTCTTGGAATTAGAGTACCTTCTTCAAAAATTATACATGATCGTCTAATGATTACAATTCCGTGGCGCTTGTTTAATTATAATGATTATAGGTGTATGTTACGTCGGTGCGGAAGGGGTTGGAGGGAGAAATTCGGTTGGAAAATCTCGGGTTTCCAGTGGGGTGCAGCTGGCCAGTGAAATGGCGTGCAGAAATGCCTCTGGTAACGTTGGGGTGCATTGTTTCGATCTAGTGGCCTTGGTCATTAACCCTCTCTCATTTACTCTCGCCCTGCGACCCTTTCTCTTCCACCTATTTTACTCCTTCCTTCGTTCTCGTTCAGGTACCTCGTTCCACGTAATAACTACGCGAGGTGCATTATACGTCGATACACCTCGACTACCGTTCCTTGCAATAAAGTCTGCTTTTAGTACCGAACCTATGGATAAATCCCGTCTGATTTGACAGCTTTGCATGCCCTGTTTTTGCTTCAAAACAACCTGCAAAAAGACTTCAGGAACTTGTGAGGTAGGTGCCTAACGGCGATAATGCTACTTTGCCCACTTTGGCCTCGTGACGAAAGTTATCCTCGAGGCTATGCTAATCACTAGTTACTGGCTAACCGCTAATTTATGTTTTTAACTAAAATTTCCTAAGTAATATAAGCAGGGTACTCATAGGTGGGTATCGTCATTACAGCAGGGTTTCTATTAAAATCAAAAAATAAAATCCCATATTTGTTCTTGAATATAAACTATCAAATTCAAGCAAATTAAGGTTTTCATAGTGGAACTCTTCCGAATTCAAAAGGATGAAAAACTTGAATTACACCATTTACAGTTCAGCAATATAAAGTTAAAATTTTCAATAATGCACAATTAAAAATGGTATGCTTTATTTTTATTAAAATAGGATCAATTCTAAAGGGCTTCAAAATAAGGTCATCAAACTGAAATTAGTATAATACATAAGTAATTTTTAATAAAGTGCAAAATTCATACGGTTTTTCCTCAAAATATTTTTGAGATTAAGAAGAAAGTCAATTTTTATTTCAAAAATAAATGAAATAAAGAGAAGATGGATAAAACCCAAAAAGAGAGATTTCATGGATATATTATTCATACAGTGTTTTTATATCCCGTTATTATGTGAATTTTAATGAGCATACGGTTCTATTCTGCATATGCATAATTTTTCTATGATTAATCCGTGATGAGAAAGTTTAAATCGTCTTTAAAAAATGTTGGTCCCTTTTAGTATAAAAAGATGAAAGAATCAAGAAAGTGTAAAAGGTTGGTGTTGGTTGACACTTTGCTTTTTCTCTCTCTCTTTTTTCGTTTATTATATTTTTGTCTCTAATGAGACCGAAAGAAGATAGTTTGGAAATCCAATTTCGATTTATGAATTTTTTGTGTTCCTATTTCGGTGCGTAAAAAGGGTTCATGAGAAAGCAGATTTGAGTTTGATCTTAAATGACAAAATTCTAAATTAAGCAATTTTAAAATTAAGTGCAAACTTTTAAGAATATTTGAATTAAAATAATTACATTTATAATAATTTGTTTACTCTTTAAATCTTAATTAGTGTAACTGAAGGGTTGCAACACAGAACTAAGTAACCAAATTTTTTTATCAAAAATGAGTTTCATTTACCCGTATTCAGAAAATTGATACTTCCGAAGAATGATTTTTTTAAATTTTAATTGAAAATTACATTTTTAGAACAAACGCGCAGTCAAGCCTGGTCCTATTTGAGGTAAGTTTCACTTTGAGTTTGTGAACTTTACAACCACTTCCTCGAACATTAATAACTTTATCCCATAAATATTTTTTTAGCTCAAATCAACAAAACTGTGGCTCGGGAGTGCACATCTGTTTCATCTTCGTATAGTGATTTCAATTTCGCAGAAAGTTTTTCCCTCTTTTGAAAAATTTGCATTTTATTTATTATTTAGTTCTGTACAAGTGAACGTAATTTCACTAATTTTTTAGTTATACCATAACCAACATTTTCTTCAAGTTTTTGTCACTAATTCAATTATAATAAAATTTAAAAGAAGATTATTTAATTTTGATTAAAAATAAAGGCATTTTTTCAATTAAAATGAAGAAATTTTAAATTTCACGTGTATGCCTTTTAAGAAAGAAAAGAAGTTCAATTAAACATGGTTAATCGTAATTAATGCATGAATTCGAAAAAATGTTTTATGCCAATATTTTCAAAAAAATTGCAGCAGCAAAATGTTTTGAGTTTTCAAAATCCAAAATTTGCTTCGTTCTTGCTAAAATCTATTTTTGTAAAAAAAATTTTAAGATAATTTTAATTTTAATGAAAACCAACAAAAAAAAGTTTTGAATAATATTTCAAAGAAAGGAATATAATTTTATCAAGCATTTTACAAGTGACTTAATTTAGAACTGGAGTGTTGCTTGTGAAGCTTTCAAGTAAGCTATAAAGCTTGAATTCGATAAAGAAAATGGTTAAAAATTAAAAGACTTAAAAAGGAACATTTTGAAACAAAAGCCTTTAAAAATAAACAATTTCAAATTTGAAGACTTTAAAAGGTACGGATTGTAGAATTAGGAATTCCAAACAACTAAAGTTGCATTTAAATATTAACAAACATAAACATGAACATACACATAAGTTGTAAAAAGAATTAATCTGAACGAAATTTTCTAAAATTGATACCAACCCAGAAATACAGTTTCAAACTTACAATTCTTCACTGTAAAAGAAGAAATAAAAGTCGTGATAAAGAAAATTTCAGTAAAAATTCTCTTGAAATCCTTATTACACTAGAATATAAAAACTTTTTACGTGTTCTCTGAAAGGAATCTTTTTAAATTCTAGAAGTTTCTCCATCCCTTTCTCAGTGATTTTAAATTTTCCACTTCAATCTCTTGGTCTCCAAGATTTTTCCCAATTAATTCAAATGAGTCTTACATCCATAGATAACAGGAAGCGAAATCGAATTACTGCACTGAAAAACTTATAAAACTTTCTACTCTATTTTGCCGTTCGCTAATGATCATTTTTTAATTAAAGTTTTATACGAACTCTCCTGCTCTATAACTCTTTTTGGTTTCTTTATTACTTGAATACCGAATAAAATCCGAATGTAAATATTTTTTTTCAATATTCAATCGAGCTAGCGGAATTTATGAAACTAAACAATGGCAGTTTTAAATTCCATTTGCTTTCTTTTTTTATTTTCATAATACACGAGTAATGCCTCTGCGGTGTACTCACCCCTTGGGTATTTTGCGATTCGTGCAAGTGTGAGAATTTTTGCCATTCCATCGGCGGCAATTTGCCTGATGCATAGTCGATTCCAAAGTGCGGTGAATAAAGAGAAGCAGGAAAGAAGTTAGGGGATGAGAAGAAGTCGAATGGAATAGGGAACGGAAGGGAGGAAAGGGAATCAGACCCCTTGGGAACTTTCAGGCCGAATGCAAGACGCGGAAAAGAGCGCCAAGTGCCGACTGAGGAAAGTCAAATTTGCTCATGATAATGCGAAAATCTCGCGGAAAAGTGGAATTGTTTACCCGCAAAAGTGACGACTGACTTGGCTTGACTTCCTTGAACTTACCTGAAACAAAAAAACGAGATAGGGTCGTAAGTTAAACCGTTGAATCAAGAACTATTCTTTCATGTCTAAAGGATGTTCTTTCAAAACAAATTTGATACACTTTCATTTCGAAAAGTTCTGATTACTCAAAATCCAATCACGAAAAAAAAATTAGTAGATCAGCATGTTTTAATACATTTATCTTATTATGGAAAACGGACAGGGACATCTAAGACACTAATCACTGATGTTATATAATGTATGTAATTTGTACTGTAATATTTATATTGAATTTATAAAACGTATTTCACTATGCTGTAAAATATGACTTTTTATTTAAAGTGTTTAAAATTGTGCAGATTCAAATTGAAATAGTAGATGTTTTTAAACATTGTCGTTCAAATTCGTTTAAAGTTCAATAACTTTACACAATATCAAATGAAATTTGAAATCCCAATAAAGGATTATAATTCATCATTTCTACAAATTGGATCACATTTGTCTCCCTGTCTTTACCTTTACATAAAAATAAATAAAATAGTTACAAATATGGGTACAGTAAAAAGGTACATTATAATTAAAAACAGAATTTTAATTATAATTACGTTTCAGATAAATAAGTAAAGTGCTACTTGAGAACTACATAAATGTTTGACAAAAATTAAGCTGTTTATTTTAAGAAAACTCTTTCATTCATTCTTCAAATTCTGCATTCATCTTAGAAATATAAATTCACGACTTTTATGCTTTTTCTTCACAAAACGAATGACATTTTTTTCAATATTTAAAATAAGTTACTACTGATTATATAAAGTTCTAAAGCATTAGCTGCAATTCGGCAATGTAAAAAAGCAGAGAGCTCTCCTATAAAAATGTCACATCTATCACTAGTAAAGTCAACTAACATATCCTTCATGGTTAACAAGTCAAAAGAAACATCATTTAAGAATTAAATATCTATTACAAGTCAACATTTTCTGAATCAAAATTTATACCATCAACTTTTATACTTTACCCGGCGAAAGTTTAATAGTTATTTAATGTCTGTATGATTTTACGAGGATTAAATTTTCTTAAGACACCTTCTATACAAAAAGAGGGTCAGCTCTCGAAAAACGAGTCAGAACTTTTCGTATCGGTACGGAGATTACTAACGCTTTAACGAACTTTCTCAGTGCTAAGGGAGTGAAAATCCCTCTATATACGGAATGGTTTCCATCTCAAGAAATTCGTAAATCTGGCTAAACCTTCAATGACAAAAAACATAAAAGGTGATTTACGGTTGAAAGGGAAATCAAGAAGCACGAGAAAACCACCAACTAATCGAAACAACACATGTGGGAGATGAAGAAAATTCATTTACGTGTAAATCTAGAAGGATAATAATTATATTTAAATTATTACCAATTTTGTACGTCCATCTGAAAGTCTTTAAGGTATATGTCCCAGTAATCGTGACGGTCTTTATGATCGTGAAACTTGGTTAGAATTTTAGTTCACAGTTGAAAAAAATGTGAAGTAACATTTAATGATAAAACCCTCTGATTTTCAATATTTCCAAGTACTATAAATAGAATTTTAATTTATTCACATTAAATAAAAAGCAAGAAAATTTCCGTCACGATCAGAGGTTTTGGAATAAGTTACAAAAAACTCTAAAAAGTGCACTTTTTCGCGAACTTGTGAGGCTTCAAATGAATTGGAAAAACTTGTTGAAAAATTGATTGATTTTAGTAAAGTCTGAGCCATTTAAGGAAAATTAGAAGAATTCGATTAAATTTCTAAAAATTCAAGATAAAATTTTAAAAAAATTAAGCGAATTGGAAGAAATTCAAAAATATGAAAAATTCATTGAAAAATTATTAAAATACTTTGAAAACTTTTGAAATCCCTTAAAATCACTGAAATCCTCGGAAATCTGATAAAATCCATTGGAACCTTTTAAAATATATTGCAACCTTATGGGACATGTAAAATCGTTTTACATCTTCCGAAATTCCAAGAAATTGTTTATAACCGCATTACATTTTTTTTAAATACATTAAAATCGTTCAAATCCTTGAAAATCTCTTCAAAATCTTTCGAATACCATTGAAACTTTTTGAATCTCTAACAAATTTATGAGAATTTTGTTAAATATCAAAAAATCTTTAAATTATTATTTGAAAACAATTGAAGAAAATTCAGAAATAGGTATAGCCAGACCTGAATTCAATTGGTTAACCCATGGGTAAATTTATTGAAAGAAAAGTGATTAAAGTGATCTTTTTTCCAAGAGAAGTGATTACAGTAGTCCCTTTATTTAAAAATGTGGCTGTGTGGCAGCCCTGATTGTTGTTGGCATTTACGATGAAAGTAGTTAAAGTGCTTCTTACATAAATTTCCTGACTTTCGAAACATTTTTTTTAAATCCCTGACTTTCTTCTTACTTTCCCTGATAAAAAAAATGTCCTGAATTTTCCTTGATTTCTACATTTTTCCAGGTTTTAAATTAATCCTCAAATCACAAGGTGGGGTGTTTAGACACCCCAAGGCCCTATTTTCACGCATTAGCTAGGCCTAGAGCGTCTCAGAGGGGAAGGGATCTCAATAGCCTCCTCTTCAGTTGTCCTCTGCACGTGGAAATGGATGAGGGTCACTAAGTCATGCCACAGATATTTAGAGAAGCGATAATTTGAATTTTTACTGTGCTATTTAGAATATGTGATACGTATCTTTGTATGCTGTTTTTTATGCTGATGTTTATGTAACTGCATTTTTTTGGTCAATATATTATTAACGTTGCTGTAAGAAGTTACTTAATCATTTATTATCCTTTATGAAATATATTATGTGTTACGGACTGCGTAAATAGCCTTTGTGGTCCTTTGAATAATTTTATAATTTTGTGAAATACCTTAGAAACAATATTACACCATAAATCATTCGTAATATGTTTCAAAATGCCTGGGGTGTGGAGACACCCCACCTTGTGGTAAATGAGACTCTGTCTCACCTTGTTGCGTGAGGGTTAGAATTCTATGTTAAACAATGACTTCAGACAAAGAATTTTGTAAAGGACAAGAAAAAATCTGCCTCAGTCCGGATTTCAGCAGGGAAAGCCATTATAAATGAGTGTTGCGTTAACGAATTGGTAACTGTTATTGATTGATGCTCTACTCATGTATAGTATTTTTTTCGGTTCAAATCCGGGCTGAGGCAGATTTTTGTTTGTTTTTCAGAAATTCCAAAATATGACCGCAGGACGTTTCAGACGAAGGTGAGTGGTCCTATCTTGGAGATTTTTAAAAATGATTTATAAAAATCAAGAAAAATTAATGATTCTTAACGAACTGAATTATCTCCCGCAAATTTATTTAATTTCCAAAAGATTTAAGTTTATCGGTAGGAAACAAAATCAAGGAAATTAAAAATAGGACGAGTAATTATTGAAATTCACGAGTGACATGCTCAAAATTGAAGATCGTCGATGCAATTAATCGGATTTATGGCACACTTGGTACTCTTAACTCTGGTGCTCGCTCTCGAGGCGAGCTCCCTCAAGGCACAAATTTTCAAAGTTGCTTCGTCTCTCTTTCTATATATTTCTCTCCATCTTCTTCCCACTTCTTACAGGCGATAGCTAGTTTACGCTTCGACGGGCAGGGTTCCTCGACGACATGGAGAGGAAGAAGCCAAAAGAAAGACGCTGGAATCGGACAGGAGAATATTTGCCCAGGATATTCCTTTTTCGACAAGAGCAAGAATTATATGCGCTTCAACAAATCCGGAGGGATTCACATCCCTCTTTCTATATCCCAATGAAAAAAACACTACACGCGGCGGAAAAAATCATATATTTTTATTCCCTTTCTTAAAGACAATCTGAATTTTTACGTACTTTTGGGAATTAAATAGCTGCACTTATATTATAATTATTATACTGAATAGTATAATTATTATACTATTTTTGTTTATTTTATTTTCATCTCATGAAAATAATAATAACCAAAATATACATGTTCAATTAAATAAAGAAAAATAAGAATTTTCTATAAGAAACAATAAATTAAAAAATAGATACTATTTCTAAATTTGAAATGTACATTTAATACCATCCAATTTGAACAATTCTGAAATGAGCAATATATCTGAGGCCGTTCAAGCTAAACTTTTTTAGAATTACACATTCAAAAATGATTAATTTTAAGTTACAAACAATTTTAAATTGAATATTTGAAATTCAATATTTTCAAAATTCCATTCAAATTATATCTAATTACAAGCAATACCAAGTATCAGTTGCAATGCTTTCTATTTCAAACCATTCAGTTAAAAATTGTTTACTTTTAAATATTTTATTTATACTTGGTCGCTCTAATTGAATGGTTAAACATTATTTAAAAATGGTTCAGAATGAGATTTAAATCAAATTTTCGGGTACTGTACATTTTATTGTTTCTATCGTTTCTTATACATATTTCAAAAAGATTTATATCAAATTTAAAATAATCGGTAGAGAACTTTTTTATAAATTAAAAAAAAATGCTGTCAAAATTTGAATTTTGGATTTAAAAAAAATTCAAAACGTTGTTATGGTAATTTTTTAGGGCATTCAAGAAGCAACAGTTTTCTTTTCTTGACATTTTTTCATATAAATTGTAAGTAACACAGCCACACAAAAAAAAGTGTGCGGATCTGGTAACAAGACATACGTATTTCTATGGATTTTGGGGCGCTGCATTCAAATTCGGTATCAAAAATCACCCATCACGTCATGGTTGAGCCATAACCTCAAAAAATGACGAAAAATCATGCACTGAGGCAAATAAATTTCAAAATAATGCCAGTGATGCAATTTTTCACTTCAAAAACATGTCGACAACTGTGAAGGATCAACCCTTGCCTTGCGTAAAGCTCTGGAAGCATATTTTCCCAGTAGCAAATGTGTGCTACATCGAATGGGTCAACTCGAGCCTAACCTAGAAATAAATCTGAACTAGCCTAACCTAACCTAACCTCACGAAGCACAATTAAACTGATTGTGTTGTCCCGTTGTGTTTGCGGTACCGTTTGAATCGGCTTGGGCTTAACCTGCAAAGAGGTCAAACCTATCCTAACCTAAAAAAACCTGACCTAACCTAACCTAACTTCACGTAACACAATTAAACTTATTGTGTTGTCCCGTTGTGTTTGCGGTACCGTTTCATTCAGCTTCGAGTTAACCTACATAGAGGTTTAACCTATCCTAACCTAACAAAACCTGACCTAACCTAACCTAGCCGAATGAAATTGAACCACACGTGTAGCTATGTAAGCGTACGGTTCTCAGTCTTAAATGTGTGCTATATTTAATAGGTTAACTCGATCTTAACCTACAAATGAATCTAACTTAACAGAACCTAACGAAATTTTGCTTAACGCAACACAACTTAACTTTAGTGTTCCCGTTGTAACACAATAAAATTCATTTCATTGTACTACAGGTGGTTAAAAATTGAGACGCACATTACTCATTTGAAGAAACTTAGAATTACAAGTAGAATTGACCCCATTTCAATTAACCTGACAATGTTTGTATCAATTAAAATGTAAAACTGTAACTTAAACATGCAAATGAATAACAATTTTATTCAAAATTTTTTTCTCTCTGCTTTTCTTAGGCTTAAGGGATATATTTATACTATCTTTCGTGTTTACATTTTATCTTGCTTTTTATCGTAATTAAATTGATTTATAGACCTACTTCAGTCTATTTTCTGTTAGGTTAGGTTATGTTAGGTCAGGTTTTTTTAGGTTAAGATAGGTTTGACCTCTTTCCAGGTTAAGCCTAAGCTGATTAAAACGGTACCGCAAACACAACGGGACAACAAAATCAGTTTAATTGTGTTTCGTGAAGTTAGGTTAGGCTAGGTTAGTTTTATTTCTAGGTTAGGCTCGAGTTGACCCATTCGATGTAGCACACATGTGCTACTGGGAAAATATACTTCCAGAGCTTTACGTGTAGTTCAATAAATTTCTGTTAATTCAGGTTAAGTGAGGTCAGGTTCTGTTGGGTAAAGTTATGTTAAATAAGTTGATACCAGGCAAGGGTTGATCCTTCACAGTTGTCGACATGTTTTTGAAGTGAAAATTTGCATCACTGGCATTATTTTGAAATTTATTTGCCTCAGTGCATGATTTTTCGTCATTTTTTGAGGTTATGGCTCAACTATGACGTGATGGGTGATTTTTGATACCGAATTTGAATTCAGCGCCCCAAAATCTATAGGAATACGTGTGTCTTGTTACCAGATACGCACACTTTTTTTTGTGTGGCTGTGTAATCGGTCGTTATTTGGCTTGAAAGGTTCATTTTCGTGTTTTTTGGAATTTTGTGAATGATGTAACTCTGATTTTTTTTTTATTTGATGACAAAAATTATTAGGATAAATTGTTCGATAACTTTTGAAAAAATTAATCTTTTAGATTGGCCTTTGGTACACTCGTTTAGTGTCCTACACTAAAGATCAAGTTCGTTAGTCAGCCATTTTTGATAAAAATTTAAAAAGTGGGCAAATTTTTAATATTTGTGAGACTACTTTTTTTAAATTCAAAAACTCTGTACGGTTATTCATAGTATTCAATAATTCGAACAATTTATCCTAATGACCTTTTTATCAAATCAAAAAGTACCAGAGTTATAGCGTTTACAAAATTCCAAAAAACACGATAATGAATGTTTTAAGCCAAATAACGCACGACACGAATAAATGTCAGGAAAAGAAAAATTTTGTTGTTTGAATGCCCTAAAAGATTATTATAACAACTTTTTGAATTTTCTTAAAAAATCCAAATTTCAAATTTGGACAGTACTTTTTTTAATTTATAAAAAAGTGCTCTACCGATTATTTTAAATTTGATATAAATCTTGTTGCAATATGTATAAGAAACGATAGAAACAATACAATTTATAGTACCCGAAAATTTGATTTAAATCCCATTCTTGAACACATTGTGAATATGTTGATGACGATTAAATCCTGAAATTATTTAATTTTGAACAGATTCAGAATCTTCTAGTAAAACAAATTATCGTAAAAATTTGAATATTCGAACTGTAGTTTAGTTTGAATAATCATTCATTCATTTTTATTTCAAATTCATCAACCTAAAACTTTTTTTATCAAACAATTTTTAATTTAAAAGTTTTTAATGTTTTTAATGTTAAAGTAAAACTTTTGAAATTTACTAATTGTAAACCGAATGATTTTATAATTGAAAAAGTTAACAATTAAATTTAATATTCCAGACAAAGTTAAATCGAAACTGTTTTGCAATAAATTATATCACACTGAGAAAACTATATCGCATGAATTACAATATATATCGTAATTCCTGCGCTATATATCGTAATTATCGCATTATAATAGCGCAAAATCGTGACATCGTACAGTATAAAATTACAAAGTTTCGGAAAATTAAATATTGTATCATTGTAAATATCACACACTCCACTGTGTGATTTTACAAAAGTTCTGAAATTACATCCTCTAGCGATGTAAATAAAAGGACCCTCGAAAAGCAGTGTAATATTACACACTCGATAAAAATAAAATTACACATTCCCTCGTACGAACTTTACATTCATAAGGGAAAATTCAGTCGCAGCGTGTAAAAATACCATGCGTCGGTAAAATCACTTTCCTGTCATTGAAAATTACAGCGAGATTTTTAATTTTATCAAAGATCTTTAATTTTACCCTGGCGGAAACTATAAAATTTTTGATTTATAATTAATTTAAAATTAAAAATAATTAATCAAATAATATGTGAATACGAAAGCATCTCTCGTGTTCGTTGTTTATCGATGCCTTCATCCTTTAATTTTGGAGCATTTTTATTTTTAATGCCTTTTACATTTTCTGCTAATGGAACGGAAAAAATGCGGTTATTGAAAACGTATATTTCATTTTTTTACGGAGTATTTAAACATGAAAAAAGTACCCATAGTATCTTATGTGTTTTAGGCATGTGGTAACGTGTCCGGCTTGATTCGTAAAGTTACGCCGATACACCAGGGTCCTTTTATTTACATCCACCAGAGATGTAAAATTCAATAGATTTTTTTACAGTGTACGTCGCAAGTTTTTACATTCTATACCGCATAATTGTACAATCTATAAAGTAAGAATTTAAGTTTATTACGCTATCGCATTGTATTTCTTCTTTTGTGATATCGCGAGGATTCAATTAGTGAACAAGAGATTACAGAAAAAATTAAAGATAAGGTTTACATCGATTCCAGGTGAAAGATTTACCAAAAAAATTAACCTTGCCAGATAAGCTTTACATGAATCGAAGACAATTTCCGATTTTTAACTTTGCCTGTATAATCTTTCGTCTTATAATCGCTCCATTTTTATTCGAGCTGTAGCGACAATTACGACGCCAGCGCTATCCAGCGTCGTTTAACTTCATTAAATTTGAGAGAAATGGGGATTCCCATCTGTTAGTTACTTTTTGCGCTTTTGATAAATAGTATTAAATAAGTTCGAATTCGTTTACAATAGTGTCACTTATTTCGGAGGAGATATATCAGTAAGAGAAAATTTTGTTTCGTGTTAGCTGCTTCTGATTGTACATCTTATACCAAAATTTCCTCACTTCAGCATAACGCAGCAGACGAGATCAGAATTATTCTCGTAACCTCGGTGAAACTTTCGCAGAATATGTTCAATTTCTAAACGTTGCAAGTCTTACCCGCAGAAAATTTTAACGGTTTTCTGTGATTATTTTTAATCTGGTGTCCCAATTTATAGCTCAAATTAACTCGCACTTTGCCTTTTTCCCATTACTGTTAAGGACGCCGTAGCAGAACGACAGCAACAAAATTTAACTTCCTTTTTTTTCTGTGATATTCGTGCATTATAATATCGTACAAAGCTCCGGGACCCGCTTGTACGTTATCATATTGCACTTTCTTGCAACATAGAGATTTTGCGATATTATTGTGCGATATCTTTTTCTCCGTGCATGTGATATGAAATTTGTTATATTTTAAATGATAAACTTCACTCTCAATTGCTGATTAAAAGAAAATCCCGGTAATTTCAGGGTTTCCCAGTCCAGTGGGTACTCTGAAAAAATCTAGCAGTCTACTATCAGCCTGCACTTTAGCATTCGAAATTCGATGTAGGAGAGAAGCGGGTGAAATGCGGCCGGGTCGCTTTCAGAAAAATGTGCGGATTGTGGACAAGTGACATTAGGTTCAATATATGCATTTATAACTACAAAATGAAATTATGAAGAAATTAGGTAAATTAAGATAATTTTTTTCATTTTTAAGTTGAAAATGTTATTTTTGGCGTTTCGCATCTAGCAGGGTAGTTGCAAAAAGATCATCGAAGCTTATAGTATTTTGCTCCAACTTTATCCAACAGATCACAGAAAAACTGAAGTTAAATTTTCTTGCATGTAAAATTTCCCGCTGTTAAAGTTTACATGCTATTTGGCGAAATTTTATCCTACGATGAAATAAAAGCTGTCGTCTTCTACGGCGTCCTTAGCAGCAATGGGAAAACGGCAAAGTATGAGTGAATTCAAGTTCGAAATCAGAACGTCAGGTTTAAAAGAACAGAGAAAAAACCAAAGTTAAAATTTGTTGCAGTTGAGAGTTGCAACAGTTAAAAATTAAATATATTTCGGCGAAAGTTTCACTCAGGTTAGGAGAATAATTTTGATCACGCTGAAGTGAGCAAATTTTGGTAAAACATGAAGAATAAGCAACAGAAAAAAGAAAAAGAATTGTTTTTACTGCTTTAGTATCTCCTCCGAAACAAATTATACTATTGTAAACGAATTAGCACTTATTTATAATAAGTTGCGCAAAAATAACTGACTGATGGGAATCCCCATTTCTCTCCAATTTAATGAAGTTAAACAACGATAGATAGCGCCAGCGTCGCCATTCTCGCTATATCTCGCATAAAAATGGAGCGATTATAAGGCGAAAGATTATCCTGGCAAGGTTAAAAATCGGGAATTATCTTCGATCAATGTAAAGATTATCCGGCAAGGTTAATTTTTGTTGAGGCGAATCTTTCACCTGGAATCGGCGTAAACTTTATCTTTCGTTTTTTCTGTGATAGTGTGATTGGATGCATGTGAACTTTTTGGGAAAACTAAATAATTAAGCATTTTAATTGTAGCAGATTAAACTTCTCCTATGATTAAAGCGTTACACAAACGATTATATTTTTCTTTCCATCGAAGAATATAAGTTATGAGCGTCGCATTATCCGTTTTTTCCCCTCTCCAGAAAAGCGTAGAATTGCTATTTCACGGAAACTATGCTACATTGCATGTATGCTATTAGCGGATGACATTTATGTTGACACTGGAAAGGCCACTTTGCCAGGACGAGTTTACACTACAATATAGGTGACAGAGGTACCAAACCAACGTCCAATGCGTTGCGTTGGCACCAACTGATGCGAACCTATGCGATGTGGCTTCAGCCTCAGCTTGATAATGGCGTGTCATGGCATTGTTGTGCCACATTTGTGGTCAAGTGGTTGGTGTTCGCCCACACTCAGCATGACCACTGATGACCACCTCCAGAGTTCCGAGATTCGAGCTTCGTCCAATGTCCCAAGACCAGCTCACTGCTACTCACCAATGGTCAATGTTACAGTAGGACTCATCCACTCTCCTCTTCAACGAAAACCCAACCTATCTTACGCCTACGTCGCGCAAGCACGCAGATCTGTCTGCTTGTTTGTGCTAGATAACATTTTGCGCAAAATCGATCCACCTCGGTGTTAGGTTATGCGAGTCGTAAAATGGCAAATGCTAGCATCATGACTTTTATGTCTGAACCAAGGCAAGGGGTTAACCACTACAAATTTTGATGTACACCAGAATTTAAAGAATTCAAGAGAATTTAAAAGAATTAATGACAATTAAAAAAGTCAAGGACGTCAAAATAATTCGAAGAATTCAAACGAATCTGAAATACCGCTGCAAAGTACTACGGGTGTATTGATGCGTTTCGAAGACGCAAACAAATACATCAGATAAAGTATAGGATTGTATTCATAATATTGAAAAAGCTTTATTAATCATCTAAATTTTGAAATCTCGTTAAATTTCTTGTAATCTTTTAAAAAACCATACGTTTTTGACATTCCTTGAAAGTGATAAAATACCTTAAATCTCTTGAACTCCCTAATAGTATTAAAAATGCTTACAATTAAATCTACTTACAATTAAAACAACTGACAATTGGTGACGCATGAAGCGATTGGCAACACTATCTGAAAATAAAATTACTAATATCTTTGAAAAAAGTTATTCAAAAAAACTCTCTTAATAATTGTTGTCACTTTTGACTTATGAATAATGCTGTCGGCCACTTGCTATATTTCACCAGATTTCAGAGGCCAAGAATAAAATCATAGCCCTATGATAACCCCAACGTCGTCACGACCCATCATTGTATTTTTTGACATTATTAATTTTCTTAAACATAAATAAGCTCACAGTTTTATGACTTGAAATAATATTGGAAGTTGAATCCTTAATGAATTTATTATTCATCTGTGTTAGGGGTGTGCAAAAAATTTGAAACTCAGATGGTTTTGGAAATAAATGTCGAATTTTTACATTTTTACCCCTAATTTGTTTACAGCAACCTGAACGTCGTGAAAATCCGGTCATTTATTGAATTTTTCAAACATTTGTTAACAATCTTGGATCCAAACTTTGACCTCAAATTTTTCTGCAATTCCAAAATCCGCTTAGTATCGAATCTCCTTAACATTTTGTTAAAATAACGATAACTTGAAAGTTTTTAACTTTCAGTTGGATCGAAACCGTTCGAGTTCTGGAATATTTCAAGCAGCTTGAAACTTTTCGGGCACTATAATTTTGAATTCAAATCGAATAATAAAATTTAGTAAAAAAGCAACTCGACTCAAGGTTTTCAGGCTTTTGCACACCCTTAATCTGTGCATGTCAGAATTTTCATTTTTTCTCTAAATTGCCAAACTTGAAAAATTTTTTGAGTGGCCAATTATTTTACCGATTACCCTATCTAAATTTGATCTGAACTAATAATGATTAATCGTTTCATAAAAAAATTTATAATAAATAAATAGTGAAAAAATGCAGAAATCCGATTGAACAAACTTTCCAATCTTGAACCCATAGTCCACAAAGTAGATATCTAATGCATAAATTCAGTAGAGAAAGTCACGTGTGGTCAGCCGCAACCCACTCCGGAAATTCTCACTAGTTTTGCATACAGAAAATTATTTATTCAAAATAAAATTAACAATTTTTAAGTGCGTTTCTTTGACCATCCAGGAGGTTATTAATTAATTACATATAATTCAAGGAGATTCTTTTGTAAGGAACTAGCTCTCAAGACAGATTTCTCAGTGAAAAATACATCAAAGAGACCTACATTTTACGTGAGCACAAGTGACCAAGCTTGTCATTTTCAAGTAAATGAAGTTAGAACAAGGAGTTTCACGGCAACGACCCTCACGGTTCCATGCTGTTTCACAGGAAGAGCACCTCTTCCATCCTGCACTTACTCTTTCGCTCTTTCACTCTTTTCTTCCTTCTTTGCTTTTTCTGGCTTTAAGAGGCTCGCACTTCCTCTGTCCTCAGTCTCGGCACTCTCGCGTAACCACGCATGCATCAAGCCACAAGTGGCAAAAATGTAGTTAGTAACGAAAAAGGCAGGGAATAACAGAGAAGAAACCTAAAAGTTGTCCGTAAAAAGTGCACCGAGGGGGGACAGATGGGTGGCAATTAAGCGTCAACATCTTGCCGATCGAAGCGTAAAGAATCAAGGTCAAAAAATATTGCTGGAGTAATTGAAACAATCAGGAGGATGAAAGGAAACAGATAGAAAACATAAAGGAAAGAAAAAATAAGGCAGGAAAATATGAAAAAGAAGAAAACCTTCGCCGTAGGCCGCGAGAAGAAACGTGGGGATTTGCCTCACTCGTATTGCTTCGACTGGCAGGCTGCAACCTGTTGAATCGACGAGGCATCGTAACTGGAAGACTTGAATCAAAGAGTAATTTCAGCAAAGAGAATGCCTTATCCTTCCCTTCTTTAAGAACCTGATAAATGCTCTCTTTTACTCGTTGCAGTCGAGAACGAGACCCAGATGACTGTAATTGAACTTGGAAAGCTTCTTTGTGACCTCAAGGAAAAATAACCACCAGGAGGAAGAAATAATAGAGTTTTCTAAGGGCTTCCGATATCATGATGTACATGTAGTATCCTTTAAAAGAAATACGACTTTTATTCGAGAAAATCATGTATACTACAATCCGAATATAACCACCCCAATAAGAATTAAAAGACTTTGTTATTCAAGGTTGTCGTAAGACCTCTCACTTCAGTTCGAGTATAGCAGTATTGGAATCAGCCGTTCTGCAACTGGTGTTTACAATAAATAATTATTAATAATTAGATAGCAATAATTCTATAAACTTCAGAAGAAAAAAATAAACGTATTTAAAAATATCTTTCGTCTGTTTTTTTGGAAGCCAAATATAGGAAGCTTTTATGTAACTAGTAGACGGAAATCATCACTTCAGTTCCCAACACGTAATGAGTTTCCCACAGAGTTCTGCAAAATTAGTAGCTACGTACGATTTTATACCGATCAGTAAGGACGACTGGCAAAACGGGTCACGCGGTCATTCCGGATTAATAGCTGCGTAGAACAGAGGAAAATGAGAAGAGAGTATAGCCGAGGACACTAAGAACAAGATAGCAGGTAAAATGTTTAGACTGAAATCTACCGCAACTTTTAATCTCATTCTAAGCAAATATTGAGTGATATTTACAGTAAGTTGTAAGTTTACTTTCCTCAGAATATTCTCTTATTGATCTACAGGTTTTTCCAGGCTTATTCATCTTATAAAACCTCTTGAAAGTGAAGTACGGAAGAACAGGGTGGCCATTCAAACATAAAAAAAATTCTAGGCTATTTTCCAATTTTCTGGTCAAAAAATAAATTTTTCCTGGTTGACCTTCAAGCGTTTATTTATTATTGTTATTAGCATTATTATACAATTATGTAATACTGATTTCTTTATTATATGTATTTCGTAAAGAATTAAACATTTTAGAACTTTAAGCTAAAATAAATAATGTTAATTATTTAAAAGTGATTTTAGACTTCACGGCACAAAATTGTCTCAAAACAGGGAAAATATGACAATATTTCAAGAAAATAGGGGAATAAATTCTTTTAAATAACATTCAAGTATGTACCATATTACTCAGACTTTAAGTTGAAATATGTTGTATTTTGAATAAAAATTTTCTATAGATCTAGAAAATAAAATTTTTTTAGGAAACTTTTGACTTTGAACCCAGAAAAGATTCATTTTCAAAAAAAAAAGTTTATTGTCGAACAAGAAAGATGAATTGTCAACCAAATAGTTAAATAAGAAAAATGTAACCAAACAGTTGCAATTACAACTAAAAATTTAAAATTTTAAGCAAAAGATAATAATTTCCAAAAAGAAATTGAATTTTTATGTTCATATTTTACGTTCATATCTTTGTATCCCTTTTGGTTTGAAGGAATATTTTTCTCGCCTTCATTTAAACAAAGGAAAAACTTGTCGCGTACTATGTGCACGCCCTCTAATGGATTTTCATGAAAGATGAATTTTCATTGAAAAAAGATGACTTTTCTACTAAAAGATAAACTTTCAATCCAAAAGGATAATATAATAATAACATTGATTATGAAGAGCGAAAGTTGATACCTGATCTGAAGATTGGCAAATTGAGCGAGGAAGAGTTTGAAAATCGGAAGAAGAAACAGATAAGAGGAGGCGGATGAAAATTAAAGGATATTCAACTAAAAACGGCAGGCAGAGGAGAAGGTGGAAATAAAAATGGGAGGAGGGGGGATCAAGTACGTGAAGGGGAGCAATGCAGCTCGTCGATGTCACGGTGAGGTGAGCTCTGAGCAGCACGGCGCGGCATGTCGTGCATTCCTTAGTTCCAAGGTTGGGGTCAAGGCACACCGAAGTATCCATTGCGAGTCGACAAACTTGACTGCTGGGTCTCTCAGTTGTCCAAGTCGATGTTCAATAAAGTTAGACGCTTGTTTGTTTCACGGAAATTCACTAACAAGCTGAACTGTCAGAGTTCTCTTCCATGATATGTTCCAGCCCTAGAGTTTCCCTAATGGTGCTCATATACATATATATTGAAGATACAAGAACAAATAAGGGATGCCCTTACTCTGAATATAATTTTACGTCACCATTTCCCTTCTAATATTTGATTCGGGGGCTCTTATTCTTTTTTGAATGGCCATAACTTAGGATTTCAATATTTTACTCAAGCTTCAACCGTCGGAAGAATATTTCTTCATGTTCAAATTGAAATATTGAAATCCTAAGTTATGGCCACTAAAAAACGAATAAAAAGCAGAACACAGTTCCAAATTGAGTACTTAGGATAATTTAGTTATGCAGAAGAGTTTCGTGAATTAGAACTATCTTTGGGAGAATTTTCAACTCTGATCGTGTGGATGTAAATGATTTCGAGTTTAATCTCGGTTGGTCGTTTTCTCGGGAATTCCGAGTGTTACAAGAAACTGCATTTAAAGTAAAATTTAAGTTATGTAGATTTCTCCTTCAATTTAGTAAGGGAGTTTTAGTTTGTTAGACCAAGTGGAGTACTTAGTCTTTGGTTTACTTCTTTAGAGTTTAGGAAAGGTTCTAAAACAGGATCAAACCTATTTAGGAAACGTTGTTTCATAACCTGCTAAGAGTTACTAGTTCTGTTTACACTTTGAAAGCAAATTACTCTTGTCAATGCAAATTCTTTTTACCTCTGAAAATAAAATCGAAAGAAACCTGATTGAGTTTCGCCAGTGTTTTGGTGGTAAAATGTACATAGTAGTCGATAGACGATTACAGAGTTTTATCATCTTGGTTGCTAATTTTCTCTTCGGAAACTCGAAGCTATATCGAAAAGGTCTTTTCAGCGAGAGTAAAGTCACAGAATCCTTTTCCGTTTGCACTTTAAGTTAAAACAATTTACGGGAGCAGCCTATATAATTAGTCGAGCAAAATCTAAAGCAGCACAATATCCACGCTTCTGGTTTACAGATTTAAATGGACTCAATTTCAAAAAACTATTAGGGATGATGAATATCACATTGAATTAAAATTCTTGTTCATCCAATCGTTTACAGATTTACTCTAAATCTTATTAAAATCATCGCGGCTTTTTGTAGAGAAGTGTTATCACAGGTTTAAATTTAAATAGTAACTAGATTAACAAGATACTAAACGAGGATCTTGACAAAGCTGCATCAAGAAATAATATTGTGATGGGAGATGTTGTTCATTTGTTAGAAAGGGTCGAAGCTTACTAAAAAATAAAGTACACGTCGAAGGTTGGAAATAATTCAAATTGAAAGCTTAAGAAAGCAGCAAATGAAAGGGGGAATCCGATCTTTTCCTTTCGCATTTCCTCTTCCCCACGATCTAATCCGGTAAATCCCACAGCCCCTGAGGCTCAACATAATACAGATTTACTCTCTGATCACAGTTGAATGAGGAAATGTGTCGAGGTGAAAGAAGAAGTTTCTATCTCTTCATTTATACCAATCATTACCAAGTCACAATATATACTTTCTTATTTAGGGGATATTTCACAATCCAGTTGATT
Organism: Belonocnema kinseyi; assembly: GCF_010883055.1. Taxonomy (NCBI): domain Eukaryota; kingdom Metazoa; phylum Arthropoda; class Insecta; order Hymenoptera; family Cynipidae; genus Belonocnema; species Belonocnema kinseyi. Next base: position 97,722,568 of record NC_046663.1, on the reverse strand, counting down.
GAAAGAAGATGTATACGGAACTCGATAAGAAACATATTACTTCTTCCTGTATTTTTTTAAACATTTCCATGGGAGTTAACAACTGTCAAGCTGAACAAACACTGCTTTTAACTCTATAATTATTGCAAATCTGCAACCAGACGTCCTTCCAAACTAGTTCTACATCTACTGATTGTGAGACAAAAAGGTGCACATACATAAGGAATGCACAATACTTTGTAGAAACTTTTTTTAAAAAATTTGTAATGGCAACTTTTGTAGGTGTAGAGGGTGTAAGTTTTATGAAAAAACCAAATTTCCTTTTACAGGATTTGGTGTCAATTTCCAAAGATGACCACATTTCATATAGTTGCTGGACACTGAATTTTAAAGAAAAAGATTGAGAGAGGGATCCCTAAAAAGCTGGAGCGGGCCATTCATGCACCGAAATCATGAGGCATGCTATATATGTACCAGCCTAGTGCTCTTCCTTTCCCTTGCAAGGTCATAAAAAGTGCATCGTATGTGGCACACCCGAGGGCGAAAGGCGGCTCCCCCTCTTGTCCTTCATTGAGTCTCAAGGTCTTCTCACCACACTCTGCTTCTTCATTTTAAACGCTTGGAATTACTCGCACAATGTAGAATGCTTACAAAATATAGAATGCAGACTTCATGTTTTAAATATCTTTACTACGATTTAAAACTAAAAGATAGTACGAGACAAAAAAAACTCTTTATAGAATGTAGAATAAGTAGTATACATGTAGAACAACTCCAGGAATCACAGTCGTCCCTTTTTTTTACAAAAAAAGGGTATGAAAAATAAGTTAGTAGAGCAGACTCTCACAAAGCTCCTTCCTTCGCCAAGTGCTTCTTCCTTCCTTTACCTCTAAATTCGGTAAGCGCCTTGAGCGTGGAATTAGATGCGAGTGCGCATTAATATGTCTGGGCTGGCCCAGTTCAGGTGCTGATCAACTTTCCATGATATGACAATTGCAAACTTACAAAACAAGAAAGTAACTCTGTGGAAGTTTTTCTTCTATTATCTTGACAACCTGTTTAGCCTAATATTTGCTAACAAATACATTGAATGCTTCAAATTCCACTTTCTTTCATTTTTTTATATTTGGAACTCAAAATTGAAGATATATTTTTTACATTTATGTGAAAAAGCCCGTGAATTGTGAATACTTTAAAAACTATTAGGGATTTCAAGGATCTTGATATCCTTACTTTATTCAATTATGTCCATGTGGTCCATTTCACAAAACTGGACATTATATCGCTAGTTTACATACTATGCTATTAGAATTGACTATCCTGGATATAAATGTTTATGGCGTCAATAATGATTTAACGGGTCATATACTGCCTATACCATCTGTACGACATCAAACAACCAACGTTGAAAGCTAAATACCGTGTAATAATCATATATGATTTACGACTTTCTATTGTATATGGATATTCTCTTCAGGCAAGGAACTTTCGTATCAAAATTCAGATAATTATTCTCTAACCTGTTTTTCTTCATTTTTTAACATTTTATTGCATTATATTACTTTTCAGAGCTAATAAAACTAACTTGAACCACAAAATACAATTTTGTGTATTAAAATGAGAAGAAAATATTTGAGAGAAATTATTTATTAATAAATTCATTAACTAATAGGCACTATTTACTATAATTCTAAAATCAACGAGATAGATTTTAAAATATAGATTTTAAGACCCACTTTCAGGCAGGGGGTTTCGCTTAAGAAAATCAGTTCTAAATAGCAAAGGAAATTACAAATTTGCGTTAAAGATTACGTCTAAGACCTCTGAATACTTTAAACCCCTTTGATGTTTACCTTTGGGATTTCGCCCGAGCTTAGCAGAAACTCTGACCTTATCCGATAAGTTCCTTATATCCAAGATCACTCAAAAAACAACAAATTCCACTAAAGAATATTGAATTATCTGCCCATGCTGGAATCTTAGGACTGATAAACATTTGTGGATAAAAGATAAAAAGATGAATGAATTACTTGAATCTGAAAGATCGTGAATCCGCTCTTGCGAGTGATGTAGTCTGCTTTGAGTCGGTTTTCCTTTGGACTAAGTTGGTAAGGAAACCTGTTACTTATCCTCTTTTGCCAAGTTGAATAACGCTTTAAAATGTAAATACATTTTGCTTAAAGCAACGAGGAATTGAATGAAAGGTAGAATGTATTTTTCATTAATTCAAGTATTCATATACATTTTCAAGATCTCTTCACAACGTTTCAAGTATTTTGAAATCAGAGAAGATTTTGAAACGATTAAAAATGCTTGAAAGTAAATTTCCCCAACATTTCGATGTCTTTATATAGATTGAAAGTATAAAGCTGCATAAAGCTATGAAGCAGGGCAAAGATAAACATAAAAACGTATTTTACAAGCATACAAAATAATTATAGCTTCCTCAAGAGAACGAAATTTTGTCGATGATAAAAGCACCCAACGACGATTAGAAAAGCTTTCAGTGTTCGTATGGATTTTTCAAAGCTGAAAACGGTATTCGAGCAATTCGGAGGAATCGCTTCTTTCAATGAAAGGTACAAGTGGCCGCGAGGGTTCCTCGAGTTTTACGAGAAGAAATCGAAGGCGGTCATCGATTTAATCTCCCGGCCTTCTATTCTTGCGGAAGCTACCTCATTGCAGAAGGAAAAGGCAAGATTTTTTTTGCTGAACCTAATAGGAGATGTACAACAGATACAGAACAGATTTTTTCAATCTTTGGTACAGAAGACTCTCACAAAACGCCTATTGCACAAAGTGCCTTCTCTTGCCAAGTACCTCTTCCTTCCATTACCTCTAAATTCGGTAGGCGCCTCAAGTGTGGCATTAAAAGCACGTACGGGAGAAAACACTTGAAATAAGTTCTTCACTTCTTTATCTGTGTTCACTTTTCCCACTTTTCTCGCCCTGACCTAGTGATACTGTTTGGAAAGAACAAGCGATCCGCCAGCCATATTTTTCGCCCGAGTGATCTCAACGTCTGCTTTTCTCGCATCTACCTTCAGTATCTTACTACCTTTCCACGCGAGATGACAATCTTCGTGTGCAATCGAATAGATAAAAACCGGAAATAGAAATAAAACGACAGGAAAAGTGAACAACTTATTCTCGAACTGAAAATACGTATGAACTTGAGTCGTCTTCAAAGTAACAATATATTACCAAATCTTTATCAATTCAGTTAGAGTGAATTCAATTCAATTTATGATCAAGACAAATGGATCTAACGAATATTATAACAATAGAAATATAAAAATTTGTAAAGGAAATGTTTTTACAAGAAATGTTTTAAAACGGATAAAAATATATTTTTTAAACACCATAAGATTAACTTTATTTTACAGATTTGCAATGATTATCCAGAAACTTATTAAATATAACAATAAAAACATTAATTGTAATATTCAAGAGTAATTTTCAAGTTCATTGGCCTTAAATAAAGGGGCCCTATAAATATTCATGCTTAATTCTTACTTGAAGAACTTGTAGCACATCAAAACGTTTTCAATTTTAAATTTTCTGTGTGATATTCTATGATTGAGAAGATAAGACGTACAAAATTATCAAAAGTTGGTGAAAGGTACGGGAGATTCGTTTACCATAACCACTGAAAAAATTTAGGGAGGCGTGTTCAATTTTCTCTATTAATATATTAGATAAATTTTAATATTTCTCATGATTTTTATAGTTTTTAAGTCAAGCTTTCAAGCTATCAATTACAAGCTCCAAGGTAATTCGATATGTATTAAATACACATCTCTAAAATTGGAAACGCGTACGTGGAGACATCCCAAAAAGGCATTTTTCGATTATTTGGGAGCATTTTGCGAAGACATGCGATGATACGAATTTAGCTTATCTTACGGGCCTATTGTTTTGTCTTAAAATAAAGAAGGTAGCCAATTTTTATAAAGAAGCATTACTTAGTTTAGTTACTAGAGGTCCCAAGCACAAAAGTGATCTGTATATGGAGAATCACGCATTTGTACAACAGTAAGTGTATTTTTGTTACCTCTAATTAATTTTTTATTCTCTTCGATATATTTTGAGTACATTTGATTAAGTTCAATTTAATGGGTATCCCGATGAATCAGATTCACTTCAGATGTATCAATTTGTATTTACGTTGAATTCTTCTGCATGAACTTGCTTTAACTTACTCTAATTGGACTAAAAGATTTTCATGCACTGAGAAAACGGTTTTGTTGAATCAACAAAATTTGTTAGGTTAAAAGCGAATTTTTATCATACTAATACCAACAGAAAAATTGCAGTGTATATAATCGTTTCTGAATTCAAGTTGAATGCGCTTGAATTTATATGTACTTTACCTGGAATTCAGTCAAATTATAATAAATTCGATTTAGCTCACTGGAACATGAATTAAGGAACGTTTGTACACATTCCTGCTCCATGCTAAATATTCTTTGTTTAGAGTCAAATAATAATTCTTCATAAAAATACCCTCTCCTAAAATCTGAATTATAATTTTTTACGAAAATTCCCTTCCCAAAGACTTCCCTTCCAATTCCAAGTCACAATTACATTTATTTACGTTTTCTATTGTAATGCAGGATTATAGTAATAAGGTTTCTGGCCAGAATCTGACCGGGTCAAACCGGGATATTATTTTGTTAACTACCCGGCCGGGATCTGATCGAGTTTCCACCGGGACCCAGTCGGACTAAAAATGGTGCATAATAGAAGTATCATGAACTTAAAAACATCTTGCGAAATATCCACAAAGGACTACCGTAAGTGGGTCGTCTGTAAATATCTGACAGGCGAAAGACCAATTTTTTGTGTTTTAGGTGTTTTTTTTATCAATTATAAAAGAAAAATTAAACTAATTTTAATTATATGGTTTCCCACTTTTGGTTCTGCGGTTCCCGGACTTGCCGTGACTGCCAAATCGTTGACCAACTTCTTTTTTATTTTCAAACATAGTTTCCCAGTTAAATTATACTTACTTGTTGTGATACGAGTTTTGCTTATTTTTAATTTATTTATATATTGTCTTGAATAAGCAAAAAACGTAATAAGAAGAGAAATAACTTTTTCCGAACGCGGTTTTGAATTACGTTATCATGCTTGCACGTAATAAAGATTCGGCGACTTCCGGAGTCTTTAATGCGAAAAACGCAATGAAAACGTCGGTGGACGCCAGGTCATCCGTTAAGAAATTTGTTAAATTTTACAAAATTGTATCCGATTTTCTGGAGAAAACGGATTATTTATAAAGGTAAATGAATTATTTTGATAATAAGTAAACATTATTAATATTCTTCAACGTTAATGTTGAATCAATTTTTTAAACCGGTTTCATAGGTTGGGATGTCACGTGAAACCCCCGAAATTTCTTTTATCTCTTGTAAAAAAACCTATGCAAACTAAGTTAAGCTTAAGGTAAATTTGTTATCCAATTTAACTTTAATTTCTTACAATGCAATTTCTTACAGAAACTTAAGAATCAAAACCTATATTTTAGTACTTACATTGAATCAATGTTTGTAGTTAATACATTCATTATTATGAATGCAGTTCTCAAATTGAAATTCCAACATCTTTTTACAGGTGGAAATAAGTGCTGACAAAGATTCTTATCTCTACCAGTTGGTAGAATATGTTCGCTGTGGTAAAAAGGCTCCAGTAAAATGCTATCGAGGAGCCCAGTCAAAAACCGGTCAGATTCCGACCGGGTTACCCTATTTGTATCCGGGATCCGATTGGGTAACCCGGCCGGGATCCAACTAGCGCAGCGTGACGAAACCAACCAGAATCCGACGGGGCAGCCTGACCAGATTGCGGATTCAAGCAGGGCAACCCTGCCAGAATCCGGCCCAAACCCGATCATAATTTCTACACGGGTGCAAGAAGGAATTTTTAAAATCTGATTAAGTCTGACTTTGAAAAGAAATTGCTTTTGTAAATTTTCTTTTTATGTATCAACATTTAAGTTTGTTGAACTACTAAGACTTTTGAATTGAAAC
>NC_046663.1:97703999-97716457 GCF_010883055.1 Belonocnema kinseyi | reverse complement strand
GAAATTTTTTGTTACTAGCGATTTTCTGCAGAACACACCAAAAAAATGATTTATTTCTTCAAAACTGCATTTTAAAATTCTTTAAATTGAAAACATACATATTTAAAAAATAAAACCAAAAATGGACATATTCTTTAAGTAAAAAGTTTTAGAAATACACATTTTAAAATGAATGATTAAATAATTATAAATGTGAACCATTGAATTTAACATTAAAAAAAAAATGAAATCGAACTTAAATTATCAAGTAATTGGATACACTTTTCTTCTAGAAAGTTGCAAAATTCCCGAAAAAAATAAATTCATTGCCAGTTCCTAATCCACCGGGTTTAGCAGCAACCCTGCTTTAGAATCAGGCTCTTAATTAAGCAAACAGGTTTTACAAACAATTTATGAAAACTTCACTCTGCCAACAGAACAATTCAATAACCGAATATTTAATTGCAAATAAAATTGTTGAATACTGAATTTCGCAATTATTTTGTTGAAATGAAGCGAAATGCATTTCCAGATCGTCGACGTGCTATTTAAAAAAATTAAAAAGTCGGTTCTGTTAATTGTCATTTTATTAATGATTACTTCTAAACGAGCCAGCATCGTTACTCGAGATGGACGGTATTGGGTATAAATGTGTGGACTGTGACTGCTGTGCATGAAACAATATTCGCGTACCGTTGTGCATGTGTTCTGTAACGGGCTTGCACATACGTCAGTTTGCGCGATGTGGTACGTTAATGACAGGAAACCGGCAATATGAACTTGACGGGTTGATAACGCACAGCGCTCGCGCTCTATTCCAGTACCGATCTACGTGCCAATAGACCGTACAGTCCTATGCTACCGGCAGTCCGATTTTATCCATCTCCGGACCCTACCGGCCCTCCACATCAGACCTTCACGTCGCCCTTTCAATCCTCATCGCACCGCCTCCATGATATTATTGGGCAAACAGTATAATATGCTTAATGTCCACGGCAGTTCACTCACTCATGTGGGCATTTGCTCAGAGGCCTTAGGGTCCACCCTTGCTCTCCTATTTATTTCATTCAGAATAAGGGGCTCATTTTTCATTTTAATTTGGGAGGGTCGTTCTGCGGAAAAAGACCATTTTTATTTTCCTTATTAAATTAATGGCAATTATGATTTTTCCATACGCGGTTAAATTTCTAAATCTAGATAGCTCAGGTTGGCCTCAGACAATGTTTTTCTAAATCAAATATAAATTTCTGGTATTTTTTCGGTTGACGAACATCAGGGTGCCTATTAAATTTCTCTCATAAAAATCACCGGTTTTTTTTCTAAACATCACATATCCTATTACTCTTTAGGTATTGCCTATACGTACGGAAAAAGTTTAATGTTATTTGTCTTATTATTGACTCCTTTACTATCTCCTTTTCGAATAAGGGCACATACATTTTTTCGGCGCGAACGCAAATTAACTCTGACAGGACAAAAAGAAGAATCCTGAAAATATGTTTTCACTGAATTCAAGGAAATTAATCAAGAGTAATTACAAAAGATTATTTTTAATTTTTTTTATGACATTTTAATTATAATTACATGTGTTTATGACATCGTTAATGTAAAATTCACTTAGCATTAAAATAATAATTTTTTAACTTTTTCTCGGTAATAACTCTTCAATAATTACTCACTGATTCATCGCCAATAGGGTAACGGAACCAATTGCAGAGGGGAATGGAACCAATTAAGGAGGGGGGTCCTATTGTCCGAGGTCGAAGATGAATTACTTTCTGTTTTAATTATTTTACGTTAGAATAAATCACCTTTGTCTCGACAAATTGTTCCCTCTCGGTAAGTGGTTCCGTTACTCAACCAAAGAAATACCAAAAATATATCTAAATTTTTTGTTCAAAATCTTCAAACACCTACATAGTGTCTTAATTTTTTGAAATCTTTACAAGTTTTAAATTATTTTTGAATCCTCAAGAAACTTCTAAATATTGCTTGAACTTAATCGAATTAGAATTTGTAAGGAAAAACCTTATTTCATCGACTTCTTCCAGACCAGACTGGAAGATGTCGACGAAATAAGGTATTTTCCCTACAAATTCTAATGTGCTGTTTCCCAAACGTTAAATTAAAAAACATTTACATCCCAAAGTTCTTTTCATTAATCAAATTTTTTCTACGATACTGTATCTTTGAAAGATTGATCGAAAATTAAAAAAACTCGAAATATCTTTTAAAATTATTTTTCTCAAAATTAAAAAATCTACATAATAGAAAAAATGGCCTTAAAATCTTCCGGAATCTTTCTTATGAGTTATGGAAATCTTTTGAAATGTTTTTATTTGTTTTCTTAAAATTAATTTAAAATTGTTTAAAAAACTCATTTCAAATCGAAAAAAATCAACCTAATTATACTTTTAAAAATAACAATATTATTGCTGACGATCTTGTTTAAAGAAGAAAATAATATTTTTCTTCAAAAACATTTGAAACAAAAAAATTAATTTAAAAGAAGATGCTGTCTATCAATACTTTTTTTTCTTATCGCATCTTACCAAATTTGTGCGAAGTACAAGATTATTATGAATAATAACTTATTTTATCAGGAAAAATATTATTCACACCTTGAATTGATTTAATTTTGAATAATAAATCAATTATTATGACATAGGGGCCAGTTAGATATTGCATATTTTGTATTTCAATAAAAATTTATCTGATTTTAAAAAATATTTGGCATATTTGTGGATTTTTTTCCTATCAAAATCAATATAAAAACACTAGGAAAAATTCAAAAGCCGAAATAATACAAAAATGGAAAGGAAATGTGCGTTACACGTGATTCTTTTGCAGTTTCTAGAATTATAGCTTTTCTAGGTAGCCTAAACAATTATTTGAAATGCCTCAGAACTTCTGAATGAAAAAAAAAAAACACCAGAAAATAAATTTAAGGAGTCAAAAATGTAAAAATGCGATAAGCTCTAATTTGAGAATTTTACAAATCTGTTATTTACATCTTTTTTGTTGCTTCAAGTTCATAGCTTTTGTTTGAATATTGTTATAGGTTGAAGTTCAGTTTAAGGTACTTGAAAAAGTGTTTAAACCTTATATCTAGACAAAAATTATTTAAAACCCACAAAAAAGACTATATGCAAAACATAGTTTCATTTCGTTTTTTAGTTGTTTGGGATAAGCCAATAAAAAGATATATTTATCTCTTTAAGCAGAGCTAGATACATCTATTTTTTTAATACACATCTCTATATTCTAAAAATGTACTCTATTTATATTTTTTATTCTCTAGACATATCACATGTTTTTAGTGAATTTTTATCCGCAAAAAATTCTCGATACATCAGAAACATCTTTTATGGCGCAGTGTATAAAAATGAATCTTTGCGAAGCTTCAACGAAACAATACAAAAATTTTATCCAATGCGTTCTTTCTTTTAGTTTCAATTTCTGTTGCCAAAACTTTCTTTTCTTATCATCAAGCTTATGTTTGATCTCTGTGAATTGTTTGAACATATCTAATCTATTTTGTACTTTCTGCTACAAAATGTAGTGAAGATACAGTGATTTAAAAAAAATAATAATAATGTTCCCCGTGCACTCCACGCCTTTTCCGCACGCTGCAAAATAGCAATTTAAAATAATTCATAAGAATTCAAGAGAATTCAAAATAATTCAAAGAAAAAAACAAGGAAAAAACTAAAAAAAAAAACAGAATACTGTTTAAGTCGATAATTTAGGTTTTCTCCAGTGCAAGCTTGAGTGAGTCATCGAAAAAGAATCATTGAAACGTCGGAAAATCGAATAGAAAAAGAGGAAAGGTAAACAGTTAAAAGAAAAGTAAGAGACAATATTCGGAGGAAGAGCTAACGTTGTGACGACACTTCGAAATCACTTTTCCACTAGTAGGCTCCGGGCGGAAGAGCCTGAAACGTCGAGGGTCCTCGGGACGCCAATCAGATTTTCAGAGAAAAAGCAATCTTAAGAAACAGTTGTCGCACTAAAGCTCCTCCAAACTACTTTCTTATATATCTTACGCCCTTCTTTCCAGTAGATAGAACGATGCTCACTTCCGATTCAAATATTGCGAGTTCTAAACTATTTAACCTTTTAAATGATCAATTGCTTACGCTAAAAAAATATTTTTTTTGCTTGGAGAAGACTACATTTTTCAATTCATCCTAATTTATAAAAGTATTTGAAATTTCGATGAACAAAGTCAAGTGAATTAAATCTTACCACTGTGTTTCTTTTTTAAACAGAGGAATAGAAGCTTACCTGAAACAAATAAGAAAAAGTAAATTAAGTATGGAACTTTAGAAGTGAAAAGCAATTGTTATTAACAGTATACATATTATTGATTAATAAATGAAACAAGGTTCGTGCCTCTACTAAATGACGAAATTTCTAGATAATATTTAGCACAGACACAAAACATTGATAGTTCCCCAATGTCGATGAATGTTGGTACTAGAAAACTTGAGGCAAAACATTTTGCCAAAAATTGACAGCAACAGTATTTTTGTTCGAAAAATGGGATTAAACGTTTCTAGCGTATTTCTATCAGTTAAAAGGCCCAAAATGTTAAAAAAATTCTTCAGTGTCAACTAAAAAGTATTAAAGTATAAAAAGCAGAAATGAAAAAAAATTATTATTCATGAAAATAACCAAATTATTTAGAGAACAATTTTTTTAAATACGCAGTTTGCGAAAATGTAAAGATAAAACCATGTAAAAATCAACTCCAAATTAATGACACTTTACGCCATTTTACGTATTTTATTACATGTAGTAAAATTATTCAAAATTAATCAAAATTTTCCTTTATTTTCCACTTAAATGCAATTTCAATTATTAAAAGAAAACAACAAGGAAATAAAACTAATTTTGCTTTAGGTCTACTGTTATATTTTTTGTTGAAAACCTTTCTTGGTTCACAACTTTATTCTTGCGTTGAAAATTTAATTTTTTTCATTAAAATTCAAACATTTTGTTAAGAAGTCCTCCTCTTAGGCAGAAAATTCAATTATTTCTGTATAGAAAATTGAACCACTTGGTAGAAATTTTTTCTTTCTTAACTGGGAAATCTTTTTTGGTTGGACATTTAACATTTTCATTTTTAATTCATCATATTATTTGGAAGTACATCTCTTTCCAATGTACCTGTTTTGTTGAAAATTCGTCTTTTTGGGTTAAACATTAAACTATTTGGTTACAAATTGAACTATTATATTAAAAAGTCATTCATTTTGTTGACAATTCATTAATGTAGTTGAAAAATCATCTCTTTGTTTGAAAATTTTACTATTTTGTGGACAATTAGTCTCTCTGGGTTCAAAATTCAACGATTTTCTTGACACATTATACTCATTGGCTCAAAATTATCTTTTCCGTTGAAAAATTATAATCTTGAGTTGAAAATTCAGCAATTTAGTAGAAATTTTTTTCTTTTTTGTTTGAAAATTCGTTTTATTGGCTCAAAAATTCATCAGTTTGGTTGAAAAATCAACTGGTTTGTTAAAAAGTCGTCTTGCTTTATTGGCATTGCACTGTTTTCGGTTCAAAATGAAAATATTTTTAGATTTAAATATCAAATATTGCATTGTTTGTTGACAATTAACTTTTTTTGTAATTCAAAATTCCACTACTTGGTTGAACATTAGTTTTTTGGTTGATTCATCATTTTAGTAGAAAATTCTTTCTTCTTATTGTAAATTCAACTATTTAAAAGAATTTATCTTTCGGGATTAGTTTCTCGATTAAACAGTTAGCGATTTCCTCGTTGTTGACGATGCCCTTCAAATCTACAAAATTAGCAAATAAATCATACAGGAAAATCATTCAAAGATTTTAAAGCTTCCTGTTGTCTAATCTCTTAAATTTCTGTTCATAATTAATAAAAATTGAATAGAAAGAATAGGGACTACGATTCCGGTAGGAAAAAATATTAATTATTACGACACCGAGTTGATCACATACGTAACTAAAAATTTCTCCATCTGAATGGAGATAGAACTCGTGTTTAATAGCGCTTAATAATGATCTTAACAGTACGATTAAATCTACATTAAATTTAAATCCTGAATGATATTTAATTGTGAGCTTTGCTTCATTTTATCCTTGCTTGAGGTAATATTACCTCAATGAAATTGAGCTTAAACTCTTGAATTTTCATTTCGCGAAATGAATTCGTCTCGTTGATTTGCTTTTATGGCTTCTGCAACAGTGTTAGTAAATATACGATAACCCTTCCCAGCCTCATCACCTGATTCTCCCCTAATAGTGAGTAGCACGTGAGAGAGACGTGGGAGAGGAGAATGGGAAAATGGGATAGAAAGAGAGAGAGGAATAGAACTAAAGAGAGGGAGAACGTGGCACAGCCGAAGGTGAACCCTCGGTTATTCGACTCCTAACTAACGTCATTATGTAATTAGATACGTGCCGACCGCGTGCTGTGGAGCAGGATTGAAAGCGAACAAGTCGAACGAGGATGGCATGGCAAATAAATATAGATATAGCCACCAGTTTGGCTGAGAAAGCGAAAAGAAGGATTTTCAAGGGAGAATTCCACACTGAGGAAAAAGGACCCAGAGTTCGAGGATTACGTCGAGGAGCAATTTGCATCCAATAAATGCTAAGGAAGGAGACGAAGGAGAGGAAAGCCGTGCTCAAGAATGAGAAACCAGAAGCTTCGCTGAAACAAAAGGGGAATCCCTGTTACCTCAGAATCGTTAAATTTCAAACAATTTTCATCCTTCCGGAGAACAATCGCTACACTCGCTGATGTTCGCTGATAAACAATGCCCTCTCTTCTACTCTTTATTACAAATTATGTACAGCTATACATGAACTTATTCAAATCATCCATATTTTAATTATATTTACTATATATTTCAATAACTTCAAAAACGTAAGAGCTACAATACAATCATAGAACAGCTACAAGCTGATTTTACAATTCAGGTAATATATACGCCTTTTTTAGGAAAAAGGAGGTCCTACTAATTTAAATTGATAATACGTCTTGTTTTTATTCTTATTTCTACAGTGGAATTTTAGGTAAAACAGGGGATTGAAAGGTGATTTTGCTTATAATAAAAAAAGGAGATTTTTCGAGTTTCAATCGTGTGCAAAAGTACGAATTTCGAGATTTTGCGTATTTTTAAATACTTTTTATATTATATAGGTATCTTGTGAATCATGTTTCAGCATAGAATCTATTATGTTTCAGCACTTACTACTAACAAAAATGAATCAGAAAAACAAATCAACAAGATCGAACATTGAGAAACAGATAAACAGCACAATTTCAAAATGCTCATGTTTGAATTTTTGCAATTTTTCTAGTCTATTCTTTTTGGTACAGAACCCTAAATTTAAAAAAAAATTCTAAGTAAGCTAGGAAGAAATAAATTGCAAAGCCAGTGACTAAAAACCCTATTTTCTCTGTTTTTGTCTCTTAGATGTTTAATTTCTGTTTTGTAATCTATTTTTATCAGTTGAAATATCTCAGTTGACGAAAACCTTTTGAACGCCAGAAAAAAATATTCTAGTATTTAAAAAAAAACAGAGATTTAAAAATACAGTGAAACCCTTTAATAGCCATCCCTTCTATAGCTACGGGTAGGTATAGCAGGAGCTGCGCGGGATCTGAGGTTATCAATCAGCCGGGCACTCAGGCGTGAACAAACAAAAGCGGAGCGGGCTATAATGAGTTAGTTCCCACCCACTCTCAGCCCCAAAATCAAGGCTAAAGAAGAGTTTCACTGTACTATATATTCCTCACAAAAATATGAACATACAAATTTTTTAAATAGGCAGTCTGCTCACGGGTAAAATCAAGCCAAATATGTATAATAATCAACTCAAAATGAATTATACATTATTAGAGGGTCCTAATATACGGTGATTTATGATATATTATTTTCGAGATTTTGTTTCTACAACTACAATTAATACACACATCTCTTGGTTGAAAATTCAACTGTTTTGTGGAAAATGCGTCCTTTTGACTTATAAAAATGAACTACTTTGTTGAAAATAATTTTTTCTGGACTGATTTAAGTGCTATATATGGTAAATTAAAATCTTTTCTGGTTGACTATTACATTTTTCGTTGAGAATTCATCTTTGTTCGTGGAGAATTTAACAGTGTTGTAAAAAATGTGTCCTTCGACTCTTCAAAATTATCAAATAAGTCGTTAAAAAATCAATGAAAAGCTTGTAAAAAAGTGTGGGGAAAGGAAAATTTGTTCGAAATTCTCTATTTTAGATGGTTTTAGGCATTTCTCAAATTTAAGGAGAAAAAAGGGGAAAAGGTGAAAAAGGGGATTAGGTAAAAAAGGAAGAACTGGGATCCCTGCTTTTCGATAACAATATTTTCGCCATCATGTCATAAACATATATTTAAATTTTTTAGTTAAAAATAGCAACTCTAGCAGTTATATAAGGTGCAAAAAGGTAATTTGTAAGAATTTTCAGAAGGGCCTATCAATTTTCAGGAAACAGGGCAAAAAAGCCTACTTCAGGGAGCGAGAGTTGCGACAGTTGAGACTCGAATGAGCCTCGGGGCTATGGTCTACGACTCCACGTCGTGCTCGACTCGAAAGAGTACTTCAACTAGTGCCCTTATGTACCGCGATAAGTAAGGCGGATACCTACCGCGACATGGTAAATGGCGGAAAGAGACCCTGGCAATGTTTAAGGAAAGAGCCCAGGAAGCAGGAGAAAGAGTTACCCTGGGATTACTGCGGTATGCGGCTCCTACACCTTTTTATGAGGAGAAACGGTTTTGCACTCCTGCAGTCGAACTTTATTATTACACGCTGGTGCTGAAATCGCAACCCAACTCACTATCCAGAAATTCCAGAGAGTTCTGATCCGTACTTTATTATTATTCGCCATTTCTTCCTTTTCGAATGCATCGACAAAGTAGGACAAGAAATACTTCACAGCGTAAGTACGAGTACTAAACCAGAAGAATCTTTTATTAAGAAATGTTAACAATAAAACTTGTGGAATAATCTAAATAAAATTATGCGAATTAAATTATTCAGACGGCAACTCTGGTGTGCTGTACTACGATATTGATCTGTACAAATTTAGTGTTTCCACTGTCTGAAATTGTTAATGATGGTAAATGCTTGGTCAATGCTACATCGATCCTTGAAAATTAGATTTAAAAAGTAAAGTTCAGAACTTCTGGCAGTTAAAAAGTTTGTTTTCACCTCAAAAAGTATTTTCCCTATCCATCCTGCAATATTTAATGGAAACATTCTCATAATTTCAGCAGTATTGAGGATTATGAAATATTAAAAGAATCAACATTTCTTAACAAATAATCGGATTCTTGGCTTCAGATACTTCTACAGGTAGCTATTACACGTAGATCGGCATCTGTTCCTCTTGGAATTCGAATACAATTGGAAATATAGGAAGGACGGTGCGGGAAATAAAAGAGTTTCGGTTTCTTCGAACAGTCGAATTAAACGTTTGAACTTGAGGGGTATCTTCGATTTGAAAAAGTCGAGAGTTAAATAAGTACGACTTCTTAGGAAGTAGTAGATTGTCGCTAAAAAGGTTGGCGGACATCTTTTCCACGGTAGAACCCCCGGCTCGTGATAGGGGAATGGTCTGGCACTCTGGAGTCGAGAGATGCTAGGCTATCGATTCCCAGTGGTTGAAATCCGACTACCAGACTCCTGAATTCCAGGAGTCACTTCTTTATCCCGTTTCTCCGAAATCTTCTCCTCATCCACCTTGTATTGTAGCCACAATTTCGTACTTTTTACAAGCTTAGCCATTAGTAAAATTTTCCAAAAACATACTTTAAGAGGAAAATGGATCCTCGTATATGATCCCTTTACGGAAATGAGTAAACTAATTTGACATTTTATTCATCAGCTATATTAGACGAAAGATTTGAGAGAAAAGTGGTAGAAAACGGAAAAGGGGGTCATTTCCGACAAATTATAATTTCAGGCTGGCGTCACGTGCCAGTAACATAAATCACCTAACTCCCGACTTACCTTCACAATTTCCTAACTTGTGCTGAAGGTTACCCTTCTAACGAAAAAATGAAAGTAACTTTCGGAAGACCCTTTAACAATAATATATCCTAAAAGCTTCTATTCTGTTTCGAATTTCGTTGCAGAATTCTTCGTTAGAGGAATCTAGACTTCATTAAATTTCAACATCAATTATTTTTGGATGTAGATAAAACTTGGAATTCATTTTGCACCTGATCTTTTTTAAGCAATATGTCTTCAAGAGTAGAAGGGAGTCCTTTTATCATAGCTGTTGTCTTATTAAGAAAATAGTTGACTCGAATCGAGGTTCGCTCACAGCATTCGCTCGAGCTACGTTGAGCACGCTGTATTCCTTTCTTTGCATTCTCTCGCATGTACATAACTGCACGCCAGCTACAATTCAGTCCTCGAGCCTCAAGGCACGTCTCCACAATACTGCATTACGATACCATCTTCTCCTTCACACAAATTTATCCGCCTTTTTCCTCTCTCTCTCTCATCCACGCCTATATCCACCCACTCTCGTTTCGTTCGGTCTCATCTTGCCACTTTTCTAGAACTCTTCCCAATCTAGAAGTGACGACTTCAAAACAAGAACTACCTGATGACGAATTTGCGATTTCTCAGATACCAGCAAAAATGTCAACAACCAGACTCCCTCCCAAGAGACCCGAATTTCCATGGTCTATTCTAACAAGTTTAAAATTACCTTCGAATTTCCTGAATTCTCTGTTCATCCCAAAACAAAATTATTTTTCGTTGAATCCATCGATCTTGTTTTACGAGGCGCGAATGTTAAAATTGTAGGAGCGGAACGCCTTGGCGTCCGCGAGTTTGCATATAATCGCGATTACAGTGGAATTTGATGAAGGCCTAGAAAAACGAGGGAAAACCTAGTTAGAAGCTTCGGCTTGTGTTTTATACGTTTTGGAAATGCAGCACGCGCATCCATTAAATTACTTCGGTGCAGGTACGATTCGGCGGCTCGTAAAAAATCGCTGCACGTTTGCGATCCTCGCAAGGATCAAGACGATCAAGCGATCATAAAACTTGTGCCAGAATTTCCAGCCGGAAACTGTAGCTTTCGTCTTCGTATCGGCCAAGTTCTTCTTGGTTACGAGCCGGCATTTTCTCGTTAAAAAGGAGTCAGAACTGCAGTACAGGATACCAGAAAATATTGCGAAAATCCCGGAGAGAAGTTCCTGCTGCGCTTTCTCACAAACTTCACTACGCTGTTATATTAATCCATTTTTTTATTACCAATACTACTCATTTCAACAACCTTCAATTTTATCTTCATGTTAAAAAGTTATTTTATCTTCATAGGCTTAATTCAAAAACAGTTTATAGCGTATATTGACGAGAACTCTCGAATTTAATGTAACCTTGTAATAATCATCTGGCAGCAGGCTTTGGGTAAATTAACTGGTAGCATGAGATTGGGAGAGAATTTGTGCACCGCACGTGTGTGACAGGCGCTTACTGTTTACGAAGTAATTAAGCAATGTAACAAGAGAAATCTCGGTTAAAGGAGCCGAGAGTGTTGCATATATTTGAAGGGTTACGATTCGCCGGTGTGTATTTACCTTTAGACCCTTTAGTTTGATACAGAGTTGCCATAAAGGAATCCAAATTGCCTACTAGTGACAGAACATCGCACTAGTTGGTTACGGACAAACATCATAGCGTCTCTATTCAAATTAACTAGCTTACAAAATCACGCTACTGTTTATTAATTGTATCCTATAGTTTCAAGAAACACTCACCAGTGATAATTTAATTGAAAAATTATGACACAGAATTAGATTTTTGGTAAAAAGTATGATGAGACAAGCTTGACCGAATAGAAACTTTCAGATTTGATTCAGATGGCCATTCGGTTTCTGACTAATGCCATTTTAATTAATTCATTTTTTTATTTCAGTGCTCTGATGTTGATTGCGTATGAAACTAAAATTTTGGTTAAATCAGAATGGGTTCTACAATCACGGTATTGATTAGGCGTTGGTTTGTATCACAATTATGAGTAGGGCTTAAGGAACCGACTAATGTGGAACCAAACGCAAACAGACCGACCTCGCACTAATTCCCACCGAAACAGCCGCATTGGCCCAAAGCAAGGAGAACACAACTGGCAACAGAAACTCCTTTCGCACGGGCAAGCAGTTCTCACTCTCCCTTTCGCCCTCTCAGATACGAATAGTATCAACACAATGTATGCTCATCCAACACGTACATACAGAAACAAGCCTCCGAATGGTGTTCCAAAATCTACTTTGATTGATGTGCTAATATCGATTTTTCTACAAGTAGTTGTTATCATAAACACTTAAAAATATAGGGTATACGAGGGTGGATTGATAAGTTTCCGGCCTGACCAAGAAAAACAACGTTTTTAAGAATTTTTTTTTTTATTTCTCAACATAATCTCCTCCAAGGCTG
>NC_046663.1:97699116-97703899 GCF_010883055.1 Belonocnema kinseyi | reverse complement strand
TACAAGCTATCTAAGGATGGTACTATAGAACGCCACCTCAAGGTAGGCCTAGTGGTGCCATCTCTTGGTCAGGCCGGAAACTTATCAATCCACCCTCGTATTTCATTTCAAAAATCAAACGAGGAAACCCATTTAAAGAATCACTTTGAACAACAGCAGAAAGAAACGATCCCGCAATTTTCCTAGTCCAATTGTTTCTTTCAGTATTCTGACCGAAATATGCATTCTACCCTTCAGTATAAATTTTGCATCAGCTAGCACACAATTCAGATTTGAGTTTGATGGATCACATTGTCCAGATGGAAGGGAATCAGAAAGTGATATACGAGTGAAGTTATTGGCATTTTGCGTAATGTTGATAGAGAGTTGATAAATAATTGAGTCACGAACGATATACTGTGCGTGGATTGGTTTTTTAGAAAAGAAAAATGTATTTTTTCTATGAATGATGGAAGGACATATTCTATCAAAGATTTAACTTTCAGTGGACTATCCAGGGACCGAAGAAGAGGTATGTATGCATAGAAGAAACAGATGGATAGTTGCCCTGTTAAAAGTGCGCTGATCTCGATGACCCGGTTTATCGAGATTGTAAATAAGGGAGTGGACTCCGCGACTCTAGGGGTCGAATCGACTCTTGGGTCTTCGGTTGGAAAGAAAAACTTAACGAGATATCTTACATCTTCACATATTGAAACAGTTCCTCGAATCTGATTTAAATTTGCTATTGCAAAGTACTATGTCAATATTCTTTTCCTAGTTGTGATAAAAAGCTATTATAACCAAAGTTATGGCATTAATTTACAAATATCATAAGCAATAGAGTTCAACAATAAATTAAGTTTGCAAAGAGAGTTATCGAAATTACCATTCACCCGCAAAATTATCATGTGGCATCTGAGCGATAGAATTGGACGATTATTATTGCATCTGTAAATACTTACATACACTCCTGAACCTCCGTAATAAAATCGTTAATGGTAATTCGCATCCTATCCCACTTTTGAAAAGAATGAATTTAACTATTTCTGCTTTAAACTTTTAAACACTTTCTAAGGTTTCTAAACTGAGTACTCAGCATATATTTGCATTCCGGCTTAGATCTAAGTTCTGTTAAAGAATACTTTAGTCCCTCGGCAAACGTTACTTAGTAGGCTTTTACATTGGTCAAGTTTTCTGGTTTCTTTTGCGAAGTAAAATGTGATGAATTGAGACAGAAGTGCTTGGCTGCTTTTCTTTAGTGTACAATTTATTTACCGGATGACAGACAAATGGGTTAATACTGGTAAACTGGTATCATCCTTTTTAGGGAATTGATTGGTTAAGCATTTTTAGCATGTAATTCACGTTTCTCCTTTTATTGAGGGAATTTATTGGTTACGCATTCTTAGTATTTAATTCACGTTTCTATATAACTTATATTCTAAGACAATAAAAACTTTAGCATTCAAAACCAAACGTTCTTATACGAGATGCAATGTCAAAATTTTTCATGATAGTTTAGATCAATATCGTATCAGAGAAAGATGCGAACTATTTGCAACTCTAATATCCCTAATGGTAATGTATTTTCATAATAATAAACATTAAAATATAATTTGAAAATTGTAATTTTTTAGAAGTGTCTGAATAATAGCAAAAAGTAATAGTTTCTAATAAATATTTTTCATTGTCTGTTAAATCGCTAAAATACGTCGAAAATTATCCGAAAATCTACTAGAAACCGTAGGATCTTTTACATTAAATTTTGACCAATTTTAGGCGTTGACGAAAGTATTCTCTACCTATACCTAAATCTAAAGCCATTTTACGAGATTCTGATATTGTTCCAGCGATTATTTTGAATTTGCAGCTAAGAGTATTTGGTACCTAGGATACCAAAGACTTTAAATGAAGCCAAATGAAGTTTATTTTGACCATAAACTCAAAAATGAACCCAAAACTTGTAAGCAGCATCCCACCCTCGCCAAAAATACATTAAATTGCCCCTGAAAAAAATGGTATGATCTTGAGGGTAAATTCTCGAAAACTAGAGATAGTTTAGAATTAATCAATACCTTATGACAAATGGCAATTATTTTCTACTTACACTTCATCTATTATCCTCAAAATTCATGATACTTCAATTTCATTACAAATTATAGTCTAAAATGTTTTACATTTTTTTCATGTTTTAAAAGGCTTCTTTAGCTTAAATTTCGGACAACGTTAGAGGATACTAAAATGCTAAAATGAAATAGAAACTCAAAAATAAATTTAAAACAAGTAAAAATTTCCCTCACCAAAAATCTGCGTCAATCCCTCTGTACAAAAATTATAACATATACACTAAAAAAAATTATGCTGAACCAAAAGTGCGCACTTTCACGGTTGTACAAAATCAGACCTTATTGCTTCAAATGCATATACTATGGAATTCACAGCATCAATGTCAAACAAAAATAAATCATTATTCTTTTATTGAATATTCATTTGAATCAAGAGTATCTGATTTTGAACGGGTGCGAAAGTGCGTACTTTTGATTACATAGCATCTTTTTCTTAGTGTATAGCAAATTTCTACTTGCAATGAATCTTAGGGTATTTATAGATTTTTCTCCCTGAAAACTAGTAAAAGTCTAGAATCCATCATACTACCGTCTGAAGAATGAAAAACACCTTTTTCTTTATATTTACCATAATTTTTCTTGACCCCTACATTTTATTGCAACTCACGGTCTAGAAATTCGAAAAAGCATCATTTGACTTAGAACAAAAATTTTCTTGAAACAAAAGGATTACCTTTTTTGTTTTTTTCTTGCCTGTTTTGCTTTGAACGACATAAATATATTTTGAACATAAACAGAATTATTTGACTGCAATATCAGGTGAAACTATTCGCATAAAGAAAATTTTCGGCGCAAGAGGATTCCAGATGATACAAATGAAAATCCTCTCAACTTTATATTTAAGAGGAAATTCCATTTCATTAAGAAACATCCTTTTGTCACAAGAGGAAATTTCTCTGAGTGTGAGATTAAATTTAAGACAATTTTAGAGGACTCTTATATCATATGATGATATAATAAAAGAAATAAAAATTATGCCATGTTAAGGTAATTGTAACTACGATTTGAGAGTATTTACTGCTTGGAACACCTAAAGAAACAAAGCGAAATACTGTTATTATCAACAAAAAACCCATACCACTTTAATTGACTTAATTTTACAATTCACATGTGGTCATACAAACAAATATTTAACAATATCTTCTCTAGAATAAACAGCATCCAGGTCGTTATTTTAGGATACAAAAAGTGGCAACTTCTGTATAATTTATGTACTATCATTTATTACCATTTTTAAAACTCTTGACCCTGAGTTGAATGAAACCCACGGTCAATAATTTCAAAAAGTATGATACTTGAAAAATGAAGATTACTTTGAGTGCACCGTAAAAGAGATTGATGCCTGGGATACCTAAGGTTAAACTGAACTGAAATCAAGACAACATTGGCCATCAACTCAAAAATGAACCTAAAACATGTGGCCATCCCTCTGCAACAAAAACGATACCATGTCTTTTTCTGAAAACGTAATTATTGCCAGAAGAAGCTTACCATGGCGTTCTTGATCCTATCAACGGGTTGTAGAAGAACCGTCGCAGTGCCAAGGGGTCGATGTTGCAGGTGCTGAAGGTGGTGGTGGTGCTGGAGGTAATCGAGCCGAGGCTGTGCTGCGGCCGCGGCGACGATGCTTGCCGTGCAGGTGCAGGTGCAAGTGCAGGCTAGGTTGCAAGCCTGATGTTGTCCTGCTCCCAGGAGCTGATTAGCAAACCCTGGAGCTGCGTTCGCGGTGGCTACAGCAGCTGCGGAGTGATGATGCAGAGGTGGGGGCAAGGGCACCGCACCTCCCGGCCCGAAGGAGTACGAGTGAAAATACGTGGTGGCGCCTGAGGTCAATCGAGTGTCCTCGGTGAACAAGTCGTTGGCACGAGGCTTTCCCTTTTCCTCGAGGAGGAAGCCGCTGGCTTCGCCGCTTCGGAAGAGACTTTTTCTGTAGCCTGTTCCCTCTGCAAAGGCGCCTCCTTGTGACCAGTAAATTCGCACACCACTCAGATTCGCAAAGGGTTCGCCGGACCACCACAGCTTGCCGAAAATTCCAAGCCTTGTTGCTTCCGGATGCCCCTCTCCCAGAGTTGGCCACGTGTACGCCGATCTCTTGCCGCGATAAATTCGAATTCGGACGATTCTTCCGCGACAACTTTCCTGTCCCGGTGCTCTCCTTTGGCTCACTTCAAAAAGCAGTCAAACATTCGTGAGACTTAAAGATTCGGGATGAGAGGTGCTGTCAGAAAACTGTGATTCGATATTTCTTAAGTGATTGTTTTTATGCAATTGTTTTTAAGCGACTAATAACACCCTAAGCTAAAAATATTCAAAAAGAGTCGGATTGTTCGAGAATGAGCGAGATTTAGTATACAGAAAGAATCTTGGTGCATGTAATTGAACCTTCGATTCCCTTAGTATTTCCCGAGTTATTTACTCGATTAATTGAAACGACGTAGGATAACGTGGAGTGTGTTGTGCAGTTACACCGGTGTGTTCATCAAAGTCCCAAGATGCTCGACACTGAATGCGCGGGTGCTTGATTTGAGAGTGTACTGTCTTCGGCTTGAAAGCGACCGAAAACAGATATCCGCCAGGGTAGTATATATCGTGTTACATATAGAAATATATTGCTACATGTAGACGAGAAGTACAAAGTGCTAAAAGAGCCGCCAGCTGAAAATGATTGTCACGAG
>NC_046663.1:97697532-97699016 GCF_010883055.1 Belonocnema kinseyi | reverse complement strand
AGAAAGTAGACACGCGAAAAAACCCCTTTCTAGTTTCTCCCTGTTCCACTACTGTTGATTGTCTTGGCGCGATTCTCGTGTGTCACTTAAGCCAAAAACGATTGCACTTATCCTAAGCTTATCAGTATACTTAATTTAATATTCTTCGCTTTTCTCTTATTCTTTTTAGTTCTAACCTCCCTTCCCGAACTATCTTAATCTTTCGGCAAGATGGAAGGGATTTTCAGAATTTTCTTTAAAAATAGATAAATCTATATCTCTTTGAGCCAAGAGCACGGAGATGAAGGGGGAGTTGCGTGGGACTTACGTCTTTCTTCGAATCGCGAGAGGAGTTTTCTAGTTGATGGATTTCGTAAAGGGACTTTCTTGTTCCGAAGGACGCGGCCGGCAATTCGCAAAGATTGTTATCTTGAGATTTCTTCTTCGGAGGAAGATCGTTTCTCGTCTTTGGGTAGAAAGCAAAGCTGGCCTCGTTCTCTGGCGGTTCTTCGGCTTGCGGAAACAAAGCTAAATTTTGTCCAAGATGCGAGGACGATCTATCAGATGCGATGAAATTTACTAAGGATATTTATTTCTTCTTAGTTGTCCTCTCGCGTGACCGGTTTTCTGACGTACCGCGTGTCTTTTTTTTAAATCAGTCTTCGCGTCTACCTTTCTCTCCCAGGATTAGGCAATCTCTTTTCTGTATCGCGAGCGTGCAAAAGCGGACTACGGGTGGTGGTTATTATTTTTGTTTAGAACAGAGAGCGGTAGTGTGATTTGAGAGGTGGAACGATTGAGAGAGCGTCTTACTCGATCGCCTAGCTTGACACAACTAGCGTCCGAAGAGAGCCGCGCATCGCGGGTTTCAAACTCCTCTCCCACCCGCAGAGTCGAGGACCAATCAAGACAGAGGCGGGGCCGAGGTCGCGCGAAGCGAACCGATGTTTTCCGAGTCTGCGTCGCGAATCATTTCGCGGGCAAAACGCGTCCCATTCCCCCCTTAACCTGTCCATTTATGTATCTATCTATCTACCTGTCTCTGTTTATCTCTCTCTCCCCTACACCCACCCTCTCACTCTGATCTCACCACCTCGAGTACAGTCGTACACCCCACAAACTCACCACCCTTACCCAGTCACCTAGGCGTGCGGCAAGCTTGCAATCTTCCGCGTTTCCATCAACTCTATCCGCTGCTGCGTCTTCCACCTCCAGCTTTTCTGACCCGAAAAATTAATAACTTCTTCTACTACACCCCCACGGCGTTCTTCGTCTCCTAAGCAGACGACATTCTTTTTCATGCCGAGCAGAAAGAGAATCTCATTTATCGACGCATCCGCACCTTCTTTAGACTTCTTTGAAAGTCCGACGTTTCTTTGAGGAGCTCCAAGATTTAGTTATATTTTCTGTTTGGCCAAATTTACCAGATTTAGTCTGTTTCAGAAGTCATTTACATTGAGACATTTATTTTCATAAATCTATGGAGCGTAATCATGAAGTTATTC
>NC_046663.1:97689874-97697432 GCF_010883055.1 Belonocnema kinseyi | reverse complement strand
ATATTAAAATTCATTAAATCACTCTTTTTTATATTCAATTAATTCAATTCCATTAATTTAATAAATTCATAATAATTTTCTGGGAAGGTTGTGGAAAATACCATTATTTAAATTAAATGTGACTGATTTAGTTACACAACGTTTATTGTAAATAAAAATGTTGAATCGATTATTCTCACAAAGAACATTTTACTACAGGCTACGTTTTGTTTTACTTCCATTCACTTGATTTTGTTTCGAAAAGAGTAGTTCCATCAAGAAATATATAATCAATATGATACAATGAAGCCATTTTTTTAGCCAAAGAATGATATTTTTCTCTTAAAATATGTGAATTCCTTAAATGGAGCAAATACCTTTTTAAGTACTATAAACATTAATGTTGTAAAGCTCTTTGAAGTAGAAAAAACATTCCCACTGGTGATAAAAAGTTATTTCTTTTATATACAAGATACATCTTACTTTGATAGTTCGGCCTCCAATTTTTACTACACCTACGACTAGGAGGAAAAATATTTATGTAACTTGTGAAAAGCACAATATTATATTGAATTTCAGAAACAAATCTTCCCTGTACAGGAGAAATAATTGAAAATACAACATATTTTTTACTCCCAAATGACCAAAATATAAATTTTCATGCCCTTAAAATCGTTTGACTTTAATAATTAATAACTCCAAACTTTGTTTTTTAAATAGTTCTGTCGCTTTTACACAAAGTGATTAATTTGTAAAATCATATGCTAAGAAAACTGTCTTTTATAAATATGATTTCAGTCTTCGTTATTTTTCAATAAAATTTATTAATAACCCTGAAATTAATTTTAAAATCGAATCCGGTAAAAAAACCTCAAAAATTATTACCACGAATAAAACGCAGCGTTCGTGCCTTTCACTAAAATCTGATGTTCATAAATTATAATTAGTTTATATTTTGCGGAAATAAATGAGGAAAAATTCATAGGAAAAATTATGCAAGAGCAGGTCACTTATGCCTAGGTCATTTGAATTTATTGGAATATTGACGTTGACTTGAAAAGATCGTTAATAAATAGCCAATATTGCAGAATTTTAACATTTTTTCTATTTAAATATACACTTTCCTCTAAAAACTGTAGAATGAGCAATGAACTTACGATTGTTACTACAAGAAACAAAATTGTAATGATGATAGTATTTTTTAGCAGATAAATATTGTTCGTAAAAAAAATGTTAAGCTAAAAATCAAGATAGTTTGAACATTCGTATTTTAAACAGAACTGTTTGTTCGTATTACTGATACGAATTTTAACAAAGGAATTTTAGTTTTAGCCACAAAATTGAATTTTCAACCAAATGATGAAATTTTCAAACGAAAAAGAATTTACTTCAACGAAATAGTACAATTAACCAATATTTCATATTATATTTTGAATCCAGATAGATAAATTATCTATCCAAAAAGGCTAATTTTCAACAAAACTGTTGGATTTTCGACCAAACAAGATGACTTTTGAACAAAATAATTGAACTTCCAACCTAAAAAGTTGATTTTTAACAAAAAGACAGTTTTCAACAGAAAGAGGAACTTTTTACCAAATTATTGAATTTGAAGAAAAAAAATTTTTTATTAAACAGTTTTACTTACAACCAATTATTTGAACTTCAAATAAAAAAGACGACGATTCAACTAAACAGATAATTTTTTAACCAAATAGTTAAATTTTCAAGCTAAAAATACGATTTTTCAGAACACAGAATATAAAAAACCAAAAATATGACCATTCCACCATAAAAGAGGAATTTTTATCTATAGGAATAAATTTTCTATCCAAAAAGGCGAATAATCAACAAAAAAGTTTAATTTTCAACCAAAAAAAAAGGAACAAACAGAAAAAAAAATGAAACAAAATAATTACATTTTCAAACTTTTCAAATTGAAAATATGTATCCGCTAAGATAAGCAATTCGAATTCAATTAAAAACGCTATTAATTAAAAAATTTCTAAGTATAAAACTACACATTGCAGTCCCGCAGTTCGTATTACTTCAAATGAGAAAATGTTTAGCCTTAGAGTTCGAACTTTTTTATTTTATTGACCGTGAAAAATGTTTGCGAACCGAGAAAGACACGGGAAATAACCGGGAATTTTTTTCTCGATTAAAATGACCACCTTGATATATGAATGTACGTAATTAAAAATCAGTAATTTTATCAATTTTGATTTTGGAGAACAAAAATTTTTCCGTTAATTATGATATTATAAAAACAAAATGGCAAAAATACAACCAACATGTTTTAAGACGAAACTCCAACAGAAATTATTCACACGGTCCTGATTGTTTATGGTTTGGCGAGTCCCGAGGTTGTACTAAGGAGATAGTGTACCCCCAAAACGGCCTCTATAGGGGGACTGCAGTGTATAATAAAGAAGTATTTAGTTTTGAATGTTCTTAATTAAAATAGTACAATTTTTTCTATTTTTTAAATTCAAATTACAAAGATCGTGAATAAAATTGAAACTAAGTATAGCAAACTTTTGAGAACGAAGGAAAAAATTCAGTTAGTCCCATTTTTCTCCAAAAATCGCAAAAAGTATATTCTTTTTTAATTCGAAAAAGTTGCATGGTCTGATGTACTTATCAGCCAATTGAACTTAAAAAAATAGTTAATTCTTCCTGCTGTTAAAAAAAATGTAGGAAAATAGTCACTGGTTGGCTAGATAATAGTTTCCTGTCACTTGATATGTTCCAGTTTTTTTATTGCATTTATTAATCATTAATCAATTAGTACTTGCAAGTAAACTGAAGCTTTGATATTTGCAGAATATTCTAGTGCAAAGAAGAATGAAGCGTGCGAAGGTCTCCACAGCGACAAACCGAGTCGTTTTGCCAATTTCGTCATGGTTATATAGCCACCGAGCAATCTCGGAGGTTCACTGAATAGTTTAATCCGCATTGCGTGCACCTTCCAAGTTATATTTCCCTCGAGTTAGCAAAATGTTACTTTTACATTCTTTCCATAATTCCCTGCCCGCTTTCTTGCTAATTTAGCACAACATAAATTATGGAATTTAATAACATTCAAAAAGTGACTAATTTAAGCTATAAAGTCTCTAAAAGTGACTTTTGATCAAACAAAGAGACATGCATTGTCATTAGAAATACTTATCTACAGGAATAATTCAATTCCATTACACATTTTCTGAATTTAGGGATGAATTGAAATTCATTATGTTATAAGTTAAATAAATCTTGACACTCAATGCCTTATTTATATTGCAATTCTTTACAACCGGAACTAGAAGGCCACAAAATTAAAAGTTAGAATGATTAACATTCTAATATCACATTCTTCATGTCTAAAATGCTCACAAAACAAGGTAAATACGGCAATTTTTCGCCAAAACAGACCAATCATATAGGGAATAATATCTGACAATGCAAAAAAAAAATTAAGATCAGTAAGAGTAAGATGAATGATCACTAATTTTTCATTTCAATCTTGTCAATCTTTATTTTTTCGTATGCTAAAATTACTTCCAGCATTTTTACATTTTACCTGAAACTCGTACTATCATTTGCCTTCTCTATGAATACAATTTCAACATATTTGAATTTTTAAACAAAATTACGAATTTCCAACTAAAATGATAAAGTTTGAAGCAAACAAATTATTTTATAACAAAGTCGTTCTATTTTCGTTGCAATAAACATGCATTCTTGACGAAAAATTCGATAATTAATATTTCAACGAAAGAATAATAATTACATTTTAAAATCAATAATACAATTTTCAACCAAGAAGGATTACCTTTAACCAAAAATAGATGACCTTTCTTATTGGGTTCTATTAATTCTGTTGGTATATAAGCAAAAAAAAACAAGAAAAGCGAGAATATTCTTGAAAATTGGACAAAAAAAGGGAAATTCTTTAAAAGAGGAGAAAATATTCAACAGGTTTCATAAATATATTAATTGAATTTTCTTCTATTTTTAGATAAAAACTAAAATGAGATGGATTAAACTAACTACAGTGTTCGTACCCTTCCTCAAAAAAAGTGATTATAGTGACTTTTTCTTCAACAAATTGTTGAAAATTTATTTGAAAAAAGTGACTGAAAGAGACGGTGTAGCATCCCTGCATATAATAGAATTTAAAAAAAAAGTATATATAGAAAGGAGGATGAAGGTTTCGCAAGTTCAGCAAATTTCGAAAATATGAGTAAATTACATATTCAAAAAGAAGATCCTGGAAATGTTAGTGATATTTTAATTGTCATGAAATGTTCTAGAAACAAAGAACTTCCTGCCACTTTCAGATGCCTGGAAAGGCGATTGCGAATCAGATGATTACAGTGGTGACTCTTTTCTCTTTTTTACTATCTTTCTCCCATTCTCTTTTGTGCTTTCCTACTTTTTTCTCCTCGAGAGGAGCAATCTCCGCTTCGTCCAAACACTTGGAACTCTTCCTGGAGAGTCCTTGCTGAACGAATATCAATCCGGCCTTCACTTTCGAGGGTCAATCCTGTCTAGCCTCAAAAATGGACCGCATAAAACAAGTAGGATTAATTTCAATAGAACAAGGGCATGGGAACTGATTGGCTAAGAAAATGGAATGGTACAGTTGCGAGTGCCTTTTATGTAATACAATTTTTTTCTGAAAACCCATTTTTTTTCGAGAAACGAAGGAAAATGTTGGTCACAAGTGTAGAATGTCTTCAAATGGAATTTGTAGCACCCCTGTAACTGGTCACAGAAATAATTTCTCTCAAATCCCTAATCCTTTCCAATGTATTGCGAGGGGTGGTTAGGCACCTCTGTGATTGGACACAGAAATAGTTTGGGCCATACAACGAAAGCTTTCCAATGTCCTCAATATTTCGTTATTTAGAAGAATTGCCATCATAATTGTCCATTGTAAATAAAAAAGAATAATGTAAAATGAAATTTCAATAAGGATAAGCTATTTTGAAGATATGATACGAAATCTGCACCCCCGGCCCCCGAATGGGCCAAAGTTCAGTAACGCATCAGCCTATATGCTTTAGAGAGGTTAGAGCAATCAAAATAGTTTACCCTGGGTTCTTTTGGTTCGTTAATGTCGAATCTGAAATCAAATTTAAAAAATTCGCAATGGCCCATCCAATATGGCAGATCATATATAAAACTTTTTTAATTACCTAGAATATGAGCGTGATAATTGAAAATTACTAACCCCTGGGTTTTTTGGTCGTTGATAGCGAAGCTCAAGTTAAAATTTCAATATTCCAAAAAGCTGATCCAAAAACATAAAAATAAAAATTAGCTTGAAATCCTGCACCAAGTCTGCGCTTATTCTTTGAAGATGATTTTTTTCATTAATTATTATTCTAATAAGTGCAAACCCAGTTTAAATGATGTCCGAGGTTAAAACTAACTCCCAAGGCAAACACCTTCATTGATCCAAGCTAACCCAAGGTCAGGGGAAACGCAGTCAAGGAAAACTTTTGGTATTAGAAAAGCCGACACCCTTAACGAAAAAAATTCGTAAAAATTTCCCGAATTGCCGGTGCCCATGGAGACCGGTCTTAAAATGTGCCTTTGGACAACCCTTACAACATATCCAAAAATAACACGACAGGTTCAATGGGTACCCGTAATTCGGGCAATTTACACGATTTTTTTTTCGTTAAGGGTGGTGACTTTTTACCCCCAAAAGTTTTCCCTGGCTGCGATTGTCTTAATTTTTGGTTATGTTGTTCGGGGTGTCCAAAGACACAGTTTAAGACCGGTCTTAATGGGCACTCTCAATCAGGATAAATGTAAATTAATCTTTTGCGTAAGAGTGGGTGGTAGCCCTTGCGGGTAGCTTGAATCAATGAAGGTATTTTACCTCGAGTTAGCTTTAATCCCGGACATCATTTAAACTGGTTTTGCACTTATTAGAATCATAATTAATAAAAAAAATCATTGTCCCAGAAGTTGCGCAGACTTGGCGCAGGATTTCAAGACACTAAAATAAAAAAAAAATTTCTACGTATTGTGCGTCATATTGGCGAAGCCACCTGCAAAAATGAAATTTTTACTTTAGATTCTATATCAGTTATCAGCTACCCGAAAACACCAGAGTTAGTTGTTTGAAGATATAACACAGAGTTTTTAAATTATATATACTGAAAAAAATTACCTGATTCAAAGAAATGCAGTACTGAATACGTCCAATGAAATATTTGTTTGATCTAAAGAAATTATGCTTGTAACAAGAGTGTCTTTCTTTTATTTGAAAGACACTATTTCCTAGAGAAATTGCGGTAAAATTTCAGCCACAACCACGTCTCACGACCGTGAGATAGATGGTTACAGCCTGTAACGGAATCGATACGACGATCCGGCAAAAGTTTCGTGCACCCTGAGAACACGAAGCGATCCAAGGACTATCACCTTCTGCATTTTTCCCGCAAGTGTTTTAGCATATTGTTGACACGCAGTGATGCTTTTCAGGCTATTAACGAGTAAAAAATTGGCACCTCGAAGAGCGCCGATAATAAGGACGATCA
Source organism: Belonocnema kinseyi (assembly GCF_010883055.1). Lineage (NCBI taxonomy): Eukaryota > Metazoa > Arthropoda > Insecta > Hymenoptera > Cynipidae > Belonocnema > Belonocnema kinseyi. The sequence goes on along the minus strand of NC_046663.1, from coordinate 97,690,914 downwards.
ATTTAACAGAATATTCCGGATACAATCGTTGCAACTCCCTTATAAGGTCTCTATAACTCTCTTTTCATTCTCCTTGGCTATGATGTTTTTGTCAGCTGGTGTCGAAAATTCGATAACGAACATGGTTCGCTTCTCGAAGTCAAGAAGAACCATGTCTGGCCTCGAGTGTGCAACAGAAACAATTGTCGCGAAAATAAAGTTCCAGTATATGCGGCACTTCCCATTCTCGACAATTGACTCGATTTCCCTAGGAGCGTTTAGAGAAGTGATATTAACGTTAATGCCGTAAGAGTGACAGAGATGGTAATAAGGCACTCTTAGTGCCGCATTGTGGCTTTGGATGTAGATCGTTCCCGCATGAGTTGAACAACTAGATAGTATGAGCTAAATGCTCGGGGTGTGCATGGCACGCCCTGCAGCTATCATCAGGAATGTTTTGGCTCAAAATGTGGCGACGGTAAGTTAAGGTGGAAATGACACCGTCTTGGCATGCCAAAATGAAACCCTCCGTACCAAACTTCAATCCGGGCGATTTAAGGAAAGCAAACGTTAGCTCACAAGACAGTGACTGATCCTTCACATTTCTGTAGAAGATACCATGCATCCTCTCATCGAGGAGCAGTTCACGAAAGTTTTTCTCTTGTGCTTTCTTAATCCGGGCTTTCAGGAGTGAGCACTCGAGATAGATAAGATTTGAGGCATTTTGCTCAACCCTAATACTGAAGTTAAGTCCAAGTGTTTCAGCAGCCTCCTTCGCTGCTTTGTACAGAAACTCTAATTTGCCCACTTCTTCGTGATTCCTGACCATTTTAAGAATCGGGTCTCTTCCCTTTGCGACTCTATATGCTGTACCCAGAGTAATCCTGTTGTGAAGATACTGTGTTCCTCGCCGACAGTTCAGAAGACCAAATACGCCGGATGAGACGTTTGTATCTGCTTCGGAGTACGAGGGTGGATTGATAAGTTTCCGGCCTGACCAAGAGATGGCGCCACTAGGCCTACCTTGAGGTGGCGTTCTATAGTACCATCCTTAGATAGCT
>NC_046663.1:97686066-97689774 GCF_010883055.1 Belonocnema kinseyi | reverse complement strand
TCAGCCTTGGAGGAGATTATGTTGAGAAATAAAAAAAAAATTCTTAAAAACGTTGTTTTTCTTGGTCAGGCCGGAAACTTATCAATCCACCCTCGTATATCCTTTATAGATGTCACATCCTGAATGCGGCTCTGTGGCACGCCCAGGTATGTATAAGTCTGTCCAGCGCAAAGGTGTCGTATAGCGCTTCTATCAACGAGCTCAGGATCTTCAGGGATGCCATTACGTTTTTCTCGCTTCAAATAAACCTTTGCGCATTTGTCTAACCGAAATTCCATTCCAATTTCCTTAGTATGTCGTTCGACAATCCCTAGAGCTAGATGTAGTTGCTCTTTGTTTTTAGCATAGATCTTAAGATCGTCCATGTAAAATACATGAGTGACCTTGTACTTTCGATCTGCAGGTTTGCCGCACAAGTACCTGTCGGGATGGCGAAGTGCTAAAGATAGTGGCAATAATGTAAGGCAAAAGAGGAGTGGTCTCATGGTGTCGCCCTGAAAGACACCTCTCTGAAAGGTGACCTTGTTAGTTGTCACACGATTTTTTCCAGATAAGATAGTAAATCTGGTTTTCCAAAGCGGCATCAATCTTTCTATGCACCTAACGATTTGCGGATGAACCTTTAAGCTTACCAAAAGACAGATGATAAGTCTATGGGAGGTCGAATCGAAAGCTTTCCGATAATCAATCCGGGCCATCGATAGGTCACGCTGGTAGAATGCTGCATCTTTGCAGACACATCTATCGATAAGCAGGTTCTCCCGACATCCCGCTACACCTTTCTTTGAGCCTCGTTGTTCATACATTTCTTGGCACACAGGTTCAATTGCCCGAACAATCCTATCATTTAGGATAGCTGTGAATATCGTATACAGTGTGTTCAGTCATAATTTGGCCTGTATATATATAATGTGTGTGTGTGGGTGTGTGTGAAATTTTGAAAATCTAACTTCAGATTCGATATTAGCAACCCAAAAAATCCTTGAATAAGCAATTTTCATTTCTTTAAAGGCTGATTCGTTACTGAACTTTGACCCATTCACAGACAGGTGTGCAGATTTTGTATCGTATCTCAATAACCGATTAATCTGCATTTAAATTACTTTTCACCTTCATTTTTGTCATTAAAAATGAGAATATCTAGTTTATTTCTATATTTTAAAAACCTTTGTACCTATTATTGTAATATCTATTAACAAACAAATGGAGGGCAGAATCGTGTTCAGCGTTAAAAAAAACTCCGTAAATGGTGTATAGTATTCAGCGAGGCGGTGGATTAAATTCTTATCGTTAATGTTGATTGAATATCAAAATGTATTAATAATTTTTAATTCAGAAGCTTCTAAATCGTAACCGAATCAAATTTAATATTATTAAACCTCATTTCTGCATGATTATCAAAACCTACCTTAAAATTTGCATTCATATTTTTTGTGGACATTTATAACCAAGATTGCTTATGAAATGTGGATAATTTTGAAGTTACGACTCGAAAAATACGAGCCATTTCTATTTCACTGCGACATGCCACGATGGCAATACAACTGAATACTCACCATAAAATCATACCGTCAGCTGTTTTTGCAATCGTTAAAAAGAGCTCGTCCCAAATGTGAGCCATTAAAAGATCCGGAATGCAGAAAACTCACGTTACCCTATATCAGGGAATTGCTACGAATGTAAAATTAAGTTTCTTTTTGCCAAGGGTGAGAATTTCACGATGAGGGAGTCCCCATGACAAATGAAACGGACCACTCGATGGGCAATTCCAAATAACGAGAAACATACGTTCAGAGTCCAAGTATGACGCTACTTTCGGTTCTAGGAAGGGGTAACAGTCTAGCGCCTAAGGGAAGTGAGCTTAATGGTAAAGTGAAGGTACCTCGCAAGAATGAAGGAAAACAAACGTCATTTTGCTTTCCGGAAAGACCCGTTGGAATAATTCAAAAGTAATTCGCACATAAATGTATCTCGAAAATTCTCGTAAGAATCGTAAAACTCACGACGGAAAGCAACACTGCGATCCTCTTGTAGCAAAATTTTCAAGATATTCTGATTCCTTTTTTCCTGTTTTTATGAACGTAGAATAATCTTCAAACCTTCTGTTGAAGTCGGAGGAAGTATTCCTTTTTTTTAGATTTATAATCTCATGCTCAGGCAATAAAATCTGAGGAAAAAAATCCTGGTATTTTCCATTTTCCAACCATTTTTCTGCCATTGAAATTAAAAAGCTGTCGAAGCTGGGAAATCTTTTATTTTAGGTATTTGAAATTAAACTGCATTAATCTAAAATAACAAACCGAATAGGACTAATTCAAGCAGAAATTTAAAATTATACACTGTTTCGAAATAAAAGAATAAAAATAGTACAATTTCTAAGCAGTAAGCTTCAAGCGTTCAATATGAATAGTTCAATTTTAAATTATTTGAACTGTTAGTCATACCATTTCCAACCTGTTTCAATTTAAAATCGTTTAATTTTGAACAGTTCATTTATAGGGGTCTATTCTTGAAGCAAACATTTTTTTGACTAGGTTCTTTTGATTCAACATAAAAATATTTTTATATTAAAATAAAATTGATTTGATTTTAAGAAATGACGTCACGTAGTTTCTTTAATTTAAAGAAATTATTTTCTTAATGATTTGCTTGATTTAAAACAAAATCCTTTTAATTCAGAAAAGTTGCTTGGAACAATCAAAGAAACAATTTCTTTAGAGACTGCAATTCGAAATAAGCAAATTATTTCTTTGAATAAAAAAATGATTTTCTTAATCCACATTAATAATGTGCCACGAGGTTGCACAGAACAAATCGCTTTGAATATTTTACGTTACCGCGTCTTTCGGAACACGTGTTGTCAAATTTTTGCGAAGACGCGGAGGCGGACAGCTCTTAGTAATAATTTAAATCGCTAAAATGTGTGATAAAGAAGTTCGCGACATCCTTGCACCGTAGGGATTTGCACAAAGCATAGCAGCTTTCTACCATGTAAATAGATACTTTTATACAGCACAACCTAACCTCGCTTTTATATAGATTTTTGTTACTTCTGTGCACAATTTCGTCACAATTTATCTTTTTATCTTAAATTTTCGTGAAGAATTGTAAATTAGGAAAGAATAAAATTCATTCACAAACAAAGTATTAAAATAAACTTTTTTCCTCAAGTGGACAAATAGACCATGCAAGTTTATTGAAACTCGAGTTGTCGAATCCGATTATTGAAAAAATATTCTCATGCGAAGAAAACCGAAAATTGTTTGCTTGTATTTAATTAGAAATATTACAATTTGAATTGAATCAAATTATTTGCTTCATGAGAAAGCTAATTTATTCATAATTCATTATTGAATTCAAAGAAAATGTGTATTAATTTTAAACTAACCTGTTATCTTTTGTCAACCAAAACAGTTATTTCATTTAAAGAAAATGTCCGTTTAAATTGTCGAAATATTTCTTTAAATCGAATTAAAAAATTAACAAAAAAATTTCTTTAAATGAAGCAAATGTTTCTTTGGTCTTATATCGATACTAGAATTTCTTTGATTTAAAGAAAGTTTCTTTGATACAACAAAACTTTTTTCTGGGTGCAGGTTGTTCTATTTACGAGGGTAGTTCAATAAGTCCTTAGAATGAAGTATAAAAACAATTTTTTTTGGGTAAATTTGTTTTTATTTTTCAACATAATCTCCTTGGAGCTCTATA